>NC_052070.1:3418729-3718729 GCF_015852505.1 Tachyglossus aculeatus
TGGGGATTAAGAAGTGAGCCCCCCGTGGGACAACCTGATCACCTTGTAACCTCCCCAGCACTTAGAACAGTGCTTTGCACATAGTAAGCACTTAATAAATGCCATCATTATCATTATTATTATTATCACTCTCCCTATCTGACATTTATTTTGATCATCTATCTCCTCTGGGAGACCGTAAGCTCCTTGAAGGCAGGGACCATTTCTACCAATCACGTTACATTTAACTCTTCCAAGCACTTAGAACATTTCCCTGCACACTGTAAGTGCTCAATAAATAGTAATGATGGATTGATTGATTGAAAGAAAATGATAGCGTGAACCTCATGAGGTGCTCGGAATTATTAATTCACCTTGCGATCGATGACTTGGCCATTACTATGTCTGAGCCTTGATTATGGTGATAATAACGACAGCGATGATGAATGATACATGCTGCTTCATCTCTCCATTCCAGTGAATTGAACTTCTTAGCAATTTTCTATATTATCACCCTAAGGGAACACCTGAGAAATAGAGATTTGGTGTGACTTGAATATAAATTAAGAACCCAACTTTGCCCACTTAAAAATGTTGGATTGTTTTCTTGGAACCTTCGTTCCATCCATCAGTGGTATTTATTTGGTACTTCCTGGGTACTTAGGACTTGAGAGAGTTCAGCTGCACATTCCCTTCAACCTACTTTCTCTCCCTTTAATTTTTCAACGTATATTTATTTTCAAAGGAACTAAATTGCTCTGTTTCCACTTCATGCACAGCTATTTTCAGCCAAACATTGTTCCATACAGCTTGTTTGAATGTAATGACTTTTTTTTTAGAAACGGGAATTAATGATATGTTAAGCAAAAAGAACCTTGAATTTAGAATTTTGGAAACCATGATATTAAAGCACTGTTCTAAACTTGGAGAAAGGATTCGGTTTTCATATTGTATCTTATTCATCTGTGCTGTCCATATGATTCATACATATAATCATGCACATCTATTCATTTGCCTACAGATTCAATCAATCAATCAATCAATCAATCACTCATCAGTGGTATTTACTGAGCACTTATTCCATGGAGAGCACTGTAGGATGCACTTGGGAGAGTACTATGTAACTGAGTTGGCAGGCATCATTTAATGGTGGGAAAAAATAACCCATTTTTGACCTGACCACCCTCTTCAAATCCCTAAGAGGAAGATGAAATTCTACAAATGAGAAATTAAATCTAAACGGGTTAACTGTGAAAATAACTGGTAGTGCTTGGTGAGGATGATGCCCAGTGATAACTTTATTTACTTAGACTGTAGACTGTAAGACTGTAAGGTCACTGTGGGCAGGGAATATAATGATAATAATAATAATAATGGCATTTATTAAGTGCTTACTATGTGCAAAGCACTGTTCTAAGCACTGGGGAGGTTACAAGGTGATCAGGTTGTCCCTTGGGGGGCTCACAGTTTAATCCCCATTTTACAGATGAGGGAACTGAGGCACAGAGAAGTTAAGTGACTTGCCCAAAGTCACACAGCTAACTATTGGTGGAGTCGGGATTTGAACCCATGACCTCTGACTCCAAAGACCATGCTCTTTCCACTGAGCCACGCTGCTTCTCGATTATATCTGTTATATCACTATGCTTTACTCTCCCATGCGCTTAGTAGAGTGCTCTGCACAAAGTAACTGCTCAATAAATACAACTGACTGAGCAATTTGCGTAGGTGGATTTCCGTCTTTAGTTTGTAAACTCTTCATGGACAGGGACTGTCTTTTTTTTTTAATGGTGCTTCTTAAGTGCTTATAATGTGCCAGGCACTGTACTAAGCGCTGGGATAGATTCAAGATAATCAGGCCTCACAGAGGGCTCATAGTCTGAATTGGAGGGAGAACAGGTACTGAATACTCATTTTACAGGTGAGGAAACTGAGGCACAGAGAAGTGAAGTGACTTGCCCAAGGTCACACAGCAGACAGGTAGCAGAGCTGGGATTAGAATCCAGGTCCTCTGACACCGAGGCCCGGGGTTTTTCATTAGGCCACGCTGCTTAAAAGTCTTGGACTTTACTGTACTCTTCCAACCACCTAATACAGTGCCCCAATAACTCTGGTTTGTTTGTTAAATACTTGCTAGACTCCCCACACTGTACTAAGAGCTGGGCTAAATCTAAGACAAACAAATCAGACACAGGTCCTGTCTCACGTAGGGTTCACAGTATAAGCCAGAGGAAGAACAGGTATTGCATTCCAATTTTACAGATAATAGTAATGATGGCATTTGTTAAGCACTTACTATGTGCAAAGCACTGTTCTAAGCACTAGGGAGGATACAAGGTGATCAGGTTGTCCCACGTGGGGCTCACAGTTTTAATCCCCATTTTACAGATGAGGGAACTGAGGCCCAGAGAAGTGAAGTGACTTGCCCAAATTGCTGACAATTGGAGATGAGGAAACTGAGACTCAAATAAATTAAAAAGTAATAATAATAATTTTGGTATCTGTTAAGCACTTACTATGTGCAAAGCACTGTTCTAAGTGCTGGGGAGGATACAAGGTGATCAGGTTGTCCCATGTGGGGCTCACAATCCTAATCCCCATTTTACAGATGAGTAACTGAGGCACAGAGAAGTTAGGTGCCTTGCCCAAAGTCACACAGCTGACATACGGCAGAGCCAGGATATGAACCCATGACCTCTGACCCCCAAGCCCGTGCTCTTTCCACCCAAGGTCACAGATCAGACTAGAGAAGCAGCATGGCTCAGTGGAAAGAGCACAGGCTTTGGAGTCAGAGGTCATGGGTTCAAATCCCGGCTCTGCCACTTGTCAGCTGTATGACTTTGGGCAAGTCACTTCACTTCTCTGTGCCTCAGTTCCGTCATCTGTAAAATGGGGATTAAGACTGTGAGCCCCACGTGGGACAAGCTGATCACCTTGTAACCTCCCCAGCACTTAGAACAGTGCTTTGCACATAGTAAGTGCTTAACAAATACCATCCTTATTATTATTATTATCAGACAAGTTGATTTAGATCTATTTCAGGGGAAATCAAGTGAAAACCTAGCTGAAAGCTTTCGCTTAGGAGAGTAGGACCCCGCCTCCCGCCACCCCCCCAGCCAACCCCCTACACACAGACACACACAGACATACACACACACTCTCTCACTCCAATCATTCAGTCAATCAATCAATCGTATTTATTGAGTGCTTACTGTGTGCAGAGCACTGTACTAAGCGCTTGGGATGTACAAGTTGGCAACATATAGAGACAGTCCCTACCCAACAGTGGGCTCACAGTCTAAAAAACAGTGGGCTCACACTCCATTTTCTGAAAAGGAGAAGGCTCTGAAGTTGATGCAGGAGAGGAGAGTCAGGAGCTAGAAGCAGCATGGCTCAGTGGAAAGAGCACGGACTTTGGAGTCAGGGGTCATGGGTTCAAACCCTGCCTCTATCAATTGTCAGCTGTGTGACTTTGGGCAAGTCACTTAACTTCTCTGTGCCTCAGTTCCCTCATCTGTAAAATGGGGATTAAAACTGTGAGTCCCCCGGTATGTCCTGATCACTTTGTAACCTCCCCAGCACTTAGAACAGTGCTTTGCACATCGTAAGCACTTAATAAATGTCATCATTATTATTATTATAAACCAGTCTCCAGATTAGAAACACACGACAAAAATAAATCCTAGTTCTTTTCTTACCTTACTCTCCCCCAGTATTCCAGTTTGAATAAAACACTGCCAGAATAGATGACATAAAGGAGGCTTTTCTATGTTCTTGCTGTTCTAACTTATAATCAGCCTATTCTCAAGTGTCCAGGGGGCATGTGGGAAAGAGAATTCAAGACTGCTGGTGTCATGGGTTGAAATTGTGGAAGGCCATTCAATTCTCTGCTCGGTTTATATCGCTGGCTTTGGAGTCTCAGAAATACTCAGATTGATTTAATGGAGGCTTTCAGCACTGAGATCTATAGACACAATTAAATGCCCACACAAATGAATGAGATCTTGGGCTAAAAATATAAACTGCATAAATCATTCACTGCTCGTGTGGGTACTTCGAAAAGGCAGCCAAGGTAACTTTCTCTTTCATCCATTAATCACTGAGAGTCACCCAATACGTTAGGACAGTGCTCGGCACGTAGTAAGCACTCGATCAATACTATTGATTGACTGATTGATTGGGACTTACTGAGCGCCTACTGTGGTCAGAGCATTGTACTTAACCGATATCCTAGGGACTTGAAGAAGATGCATTTGGCAGTGAAGTTCACTCTGGGTGTGTGTGTCTGAAAAGGCCAACCTGGGAATCATTCATTCATTCATTTGATCATATTTACTGAGCGCTTATTGTGTGCAGAGCACTGTACTGAGTGCTTGGAAAGTACAATTCAACAATTCTAGACCCAGTGGGCACACAGTTTTGTCTTACTTAATGTCCAGTGTGGTTTTCTAACTGCTTGCAGGAGCACAGTAGAAGTAAGAGATGCAGTTCCTGCTCTCAAGAAGCATACAGTCTAATGGTGAACCTGGGAAGGCACAAATGATTTCCCAAGTATGGGAGCAGAAGGGAAGAACAAAGATGGAAGTGGAAGCTATTTTGGGGTGTGTATCCCTTGCTCAAAATAAACAACCTTCGTTACACTGATAATACAACCCTACTAGCAGAAAGTGAAGAAGATTTGAAAGGCTTGTTATTCATTCATTCATTCATTCATTCAATCGTATTTATTGAGCACTTACTGTGTGCAGAGCACTGTACTAAGTACTTGGGAAGTACAAGTTGGCAACATATGGAGACAGTCCCTACCCAACAGTGGACTCACAGTCTAGAAGGGGGAGACAGACAACAAAACAAAACATATGAACAAAATAAAATAGAATAAATATGTACAAGTAAAATAGAGTAATAAATATGTACAAACATATATCCATATATACAGGTGCTGTGGGGAGGGGAAGGAGGTAAGGCGGGGGGGATGGGAAGGGGGAGGAGGGGGAGGGGAAGGAGGGGGCTCAGTCTGGGAAGGCCTCCTGGAGGGGGTGAGCTCTCAGTAGGGCAAAAGTTATTAAAAGTTAAGAAACAGAGCAAACAGATGGACCTATATTTGAATGTCAAGAAAACAAAGGTCATGACAACCGGAGGTTTTAAAACATTTGTGGTGGACGGAGAGAAGGTTGAAATCGTTGACAATTTTTCTCCCCTGGGATTGATAATCAATAGTAAAGGAACTATTAGCCAAGAAATAGGCCGAAGATAAATGTTAGGAAGACTTGCTATGAAGACCCTGGAAAAAAGTCATGAAACGTGCTGATGTAACAATTGCCACAAAAATACAAACTGTCAACTCTTTGGTGTTTCCAGTGACAATATGTGGATCTGAAAGCTGGACAGTGAAGAAACGTAATAGAAAGAACATCGATTCTTTTGAAATATGGTGTTGGAGAAGGCTTTTGCCAATACCATCCTTCTAGACGGTGAGCCCGTTGTTGGGTAGGGACCGTCTCTATATGTTGCCAACTTGTACTTCCCAAGTGCTTAGTACAGTGCTCTGCACACAGTAAACGCTCAATAAATATGATTGAATTAGGAATTAAAATTACCATGGGCTGCCTGAAAAACAAACAATTGGATTTTGGAGCAAATTAAGCTAAAGTGGTATTTGGAAGGCCAAATGACTCGACTTAGATGAGCATATTTTCGACACATCACCAGGGGGACTAATTCCCTGGAGAAGACATTGATGCTAGGAAAAGTCCAGGAAAAACGTGGAAGAGACAGACCGGCAGCTAGATGGAGAGAGACCACAACAACGATAATGGAAGAACCGTTAGATAGGTTGCAGATTATGGCGGAAGACTGGATGTGCTGGAGAAAGTATATCCGTGGAGTCTCTATGCATTGGAAATGACTCGATGACACTTAATAATAATGACAATAATCCTTTGCTCAACCATAAGTCCTTTGAGGGCAGGGACTGTATCTTTGAGGGCAGTGATTGTTGTCTGCTAACTGCCCCTCTAGACTGTAAGTTCCTGGTGGGTTGGAAACATACTGACTGAATCTGTTCTCTTGAACTCCCCTAAACACTTAGAACAGTGCTCTTCACACAGTAAATGCTCAATAAATATGATTACTCCCACATTCTCAGTCCAGTGCTCTGCATCCTGGAGGGAAAAGAGTTCAGGTTCCTTGTAAAAGCCTCTGGATATCAATCAATCAATCAATCATATTTATTGAGTGCTTACTATGTGCAGAGCACTGTACTAAGCGCTTGGGAAGTACAAATTGGCAACACATAGAGACAGTCCCTACCCAACAGTGGGCTCACAGTCTAAAAGGGGGAGACAGAGAACAGAACCAAACATACCAACAAAATAAAATAAATAGGATAGAAATGTACAAGTAAAATAAATAAATAAATAAATAAATAAATAAATAAATAAATAAATAAATAGAGTAATAAATATGTACAACCATATATACATATATACAGGTGCTGTGGGGAAGGGAAGGAGGTAAGACGGGGGGATGGAGAGGGGGACGAGGGGGAGAGGAAAGAAGGGGCTCAGTCTGGGAAGGCCTCCTGGAGGAGGTGAGCTCTCAGCAGGGCCTTGAAGGGAGGAAGAGAGCTAGCTTGCTCTGCATATGCTGTGCATACCTTCCTTCCTGCCTGAAATTCACTCTTCCTTCACATCTGACAAGCAAATTCCTTGCCCATCTTCAAAGCCCTCCTGAAATTGCATCTCCTCCAGGAGGCCTTCCCTGCTTAATTTCTCATCTCCCTACCTATCTCACTCACAACTGCCTCCTCAGAATTTCCACATCACCATGGGCACTCACCTCCCTCACCCCTTTGGAATAATCATAATAACCGTATTTGTTAAGTGCTTACTATATGCCAGGCCCTGATCTTAGCACTGGGATAGATACAAGGTAATCGGGTTGGACGCAGGCCCTGACCCCCATGGGGCTCAGGGTCTTAATACCCATTTTGCAGATGAAGGAACTGAGGCCCAGAGAAGTGAAGTGACTTGTCCAAGGTCACAAGGCAGATAAGGGATGGAGCCAACCCAGCTCCTTCTGCCTCCCAAGTCTGAGCTCTATCCACTAGGCCATGCTCCTTCCCTTTGTTTCACTTAAGATCATAGCTCTCAACTTGGTTGCTTCACTTTACCTGTAATTTATTTAGTGTGCCTCCCCCCGCTGCATTGCGAGCTCTGAAAACAGGGATTATTTCTACAAATTATCCTGTACTGTCCCAAGCACTTAGTAGAGTGTTCTGCACACATGCCTCAGTACTTCAGGGTGATAATCCCTTCCGTGTGATAGAGAACAAAGTACCCTTTTTTTACTAGAAGGAAATCAAATATAATTTACAGGCCTTTATCGCTCAAGATTTGGTACCTCTACATAGTAAAAAATCTTTATCTCCCTACTGGAAGTGTGGATTCTCCCCTTGAGATCTTTCAAAGAGAAAACAAATCGACTCCTGGGGAAGAATTTTAAAGCTCTTTCTAAGTGTCATCAGCTCATACTCTTAGCACTTCAAAGTGCAAAAAAAAAAAAATCAACATCAAGAAAAATATTGTGCCTGGAAATAAGGGGAAGCTTTGAAGTGATTATCCGATGATACAGCTTCTACTATCCTGATTACTCCTCCATTATTTAGACTCCACACGAGTGGAGATGGGGGACAAAGAGAATAAACTATGATTTGCAGCGACAGAAAAACGGAGATTGAAGACATGACTAACTCTGAGAGTCTGTGTCGACAATGAAGAACTTCTCTGGGAGGTTGACTCACTCTGCAGAGAAACCAGAAGAATCTTAGCAATTTTATGCAGCAAGCAAAGTTACTGGGGCTACCAGTTTCAAGGTGAGGCAAATGCCGTTTTGAATGGGCAACTTAACCTCTTGGAAAGAGTCGGGGACTGGCTTTGAATTTTAGTTCTGCCTGGTTGCCGGGTCACCCTGGACAAGTCACCCAGCAGCCCGGGAAAGCAGCATGGCCTAATGGATAGAACACAAGACTGGGAGTCAGAAGGACCTGGGTTCTAATCCCATTTCCGCCACTTAGATAAGTCACTTCACTCCTCTGTGCCTCAGTTCCCTCATCTGTAAAATGGGGATTAAGACTGTGAGCCCCATGTGGGATGTGGAGGTGAAGCAGCATTGTGTAGGTGAAACGGCGGATAGAGCATGGGCTTGGGCGACAGAAGATCATGGGTTCTAATCCCCTCTCTGCCACTTGTCTGCTGTGTGACCTCGGACAAGTCACTTCACTTCTCTGTGCCTCAGTTACCTCATCTGTAAAATGGGAAGTGAGACTGTGAGCCCCATGTGGGACTGGGACTATGTCCAACCCGATAGTTTGCATTTACTCTAGAGCTTACAACAGTGTTTGGCATACAGTAAGCGCTTAACAAATGCCATCAACATCATCATTCATTCATTCATTCATTCATTCAATCATATTTATTGAGCGCTTACTGTGTGCAGAGCACCGTACTAAGCACTTGGGAAGTACAAGTTGGCAACATATATAGAGACGGTCCCTACCCAACAGCGGGCTCACTCTAGAAGGGGGAGACAGACAACAAAACAAAACATATTAACAAAATAAAATAAATAGAATAAATATGTACAAATAAAATAGAGTAATAAATCCATACAAACATATATACATATATACAGGTGGTGTGGGGAGGGGAAGGAGGTAAGGCAGGGGGATGGGGAGGGGGAGAGGAAGGAGGGGGCTCAGTCTGGGAAGGCCTTCTGGAGGAGGTGAGCTCTCAGTAGGGCTTTGAAGGGAGAATCATCCTCATCTAACCTGATTAGCTTGGATCTACCCCAAGGCTTAGTAATAATAATAATGACAATAATAACAATAATGGTATGTATTAAGCACTTACTACGTGCCAGGGACTGTGCTAAGCGCTGGGGTTGCTACAAGCTAATTGAGTTGGACACAGTCCCTGTCCCACATGGGGCTCACAGTTTCAATCCCCATTTTAGAGATGAAGTAAGTGAGGCCCAGAGAAGTTTAGTGACGTGCCCAAGGTCACACAGCACACACTGCGGGCAGGGAATGTCTACCACAACTCTGAACAGAGTAAGCACTCAGTAAATAACATCAGCTGCTACTAATCACTGTGAAGGTACAAAACATGCAAGCATCATATTCCCTGCCCAAAAGGAGCTTCTATTCTAATGGAGAAAGAGATGAAAGTATTTACAAACAGAGGAATAAAATGAGTATACGAACAACCAGGGGCTGAACTAAGGCATATAATGTAGGACACAAGGGCTGAGGAAATGGAAACAGCAGAGAAATGGCAGTTGAATAAAGAGGGGCTGAGGATGTGTTCTCTGGTTTTCTTTAAAACTCCAAACAGCAGTGATGAAGACAGATCTGATAAAGGTGCTTGTAAACAGGATAAAATATTTTATATTTCTACCACAGAGGTATCATGCAGAGGCTAATGGTATCTTTCTTGTGCATCTGAAAATAACATTTCATTTAAGCTATTGGGCAGAAAAAAACAAAACAAAACAAAACCAAAGCCACAAAAAATACTAGGTGGTTATGTTTGGGCTCAGTAAAGTGAATGTTTGCAATTCACCCTTTTATAAGAAAAAAAAAAAAAACAATCAGGGAGAAATTTACTTCCACTGCTTCTTTCTCCTAAAAACTCTGAAAAACAGGCTGATGCACAAATAAATGTGACTTAGATGGCAGGGAATTTCCTAACTGAAGCCTGCAGCACCAATATTCAATTCATACAACTGATCAAAAGCATTTATTGAGCACAAAAGTAAGCTCTTGGGAAAAACAAATTGCATGCTCCCGGACCTCCCAATTCTTATGCTCTATAAGGGGAGATGGAAGCTAAAACGGCAACATACTACAAAAGTATGTACCCAGGGGTGGAGGGGATTGAGACCCCATAGCTGAAGTGGCAGTGGGGAGGGGATCCAAGGTGAAGAGATGAGAGATTAATCAGGGAAGGCCTGCTAGAGGAGGTGTGATTACCAAAAAGGCTTTGGAGATGGGAAGAGCTTTGGGTTGCCGGATAGGAAGGGGGTGAGTTCCAAGTAACATCGCTTAATTAGTGGTATTTTTGGAGCACTTAGTGTTGAACACTGTACTACATGTTGAGAAAGGATAACAGAGTGGGTTGACACGATCCTTGTACTCAAGAAGGTTATTGAGGAAGCCAAGCATGGGTTTTGACATTCACACCACTACATCATCATCACCAGCGGTACTTATTGAGCGCTTATTGGAAAACTCATTCATTCATTCATTCTTCGATCGTATTTATTAAGCACTTACTGTGTGCAGAGCACTGTACTAAATGCTTGGGAAGTACAAATCGACAACATATAGAGATGGTCCCTACCCCACAACAGATTCATAGCCTAGTAGCTATGAGAGAAGCAGCGTGGCTCAGTGGAAAGAGCACGGGCTTTGGAGTCAGAGGTCATGGGTTCGAATCCCAACTCTGCCACATATCTGCTGTGTGACCTTGGGCAAGTCACTTCACTTCTCTGGGCCTCAGTGACCTCATCTGTTAAATGGGGATTAAGACTGTGAGCCCCACGTGGGACAACCTGATCACCATGTATCCCCCCAGCGCTTAGAACTGTGCTCTGCACATAGTAAATGCTTAACAAATGCCATCATTATTATTATTATTATTAGAAGGGGGAGAGAGACAACAAAACAAAACAAATAGACAGGTGTGCGTTCGCTCCCATGGCTTCAACTAGCACCTCTAGGCGGATGATACCCAAATGATACATCTCCAGCCCTCATGTCTCTCCCTCTCTGCAGTCAAGTATTTCTTCCTGCCTTCAAGACATCTCTACTTGGATGTCCTCCTCTCACCTCAAGCTTAATAGGTCTCAAACTGAACTTCTATCTTCCCTCCCAAACCCTGTGCTCCCCCTGACTTTCCCATCACTGTAGATGACACCACTACTCTGTCTTCCAAGCCCATAAACTTGCTGTTTTCTTTGACTGCTCTCTCTTATTCAGCACACATATTCAATCCATCAGTAAGTCCTGTCATTCATTCATTCATTCATTCAATTGTATTTATTGAGCACTTACTGTATGCAGAGCACTGTAATAAGCGCTTGGGAAGTACAAGTTGGCAACATACAGAGATGGTCCCTACCCAACAACGGGCTCACAGTCTAGAAGGCGGAGACAGACAACAAAACATGTGGACAGGTGTCAGTTCACCTTTGCAACATCTCTAAAATTCATCTTTCATTCATTCATTCATTCAATCGTATTTATTGAGGGCTTACTGTTTGCAGAGCACTGTACTAAGCGCTTGGGAAGTACAAGTTGGGAACATATAGAGATGGGCCCTACCCAACAGTGGGCTCACAGTCTAGAAGAGTGGGCTCACAGTCTAGAAGTCTTTCCTCTCCAACCAAACGGTTACCGCATTAATCCAATCACTTAGTCTACCCCACCTTGATTACTTTATCAGTTTCCATGCTGAACTCCCTGCCTCCTGTCTCTTTCCACTCCAATCCATAAATCACGCTGCTGCCTGGTTCATTTTTCTACGAAGAACATTCAGGCCATATTTCACCCCGCCTCAAGAAATTCCAGTGGCTGCCCAACTGCCTCCGCATCAAACACTCCTCACCATTGTTGTACTGAACTCTCCCAAACACTTAGTAAAGTGCTCTGTCCACACTAAGCACTCAGTAAATAGGACTGACTGACTGATATACATATCTTAATATTTGGCTGTTTCCCCTACCTGAAATTAACTTTACTATCTGTATCGTCTTCAGTTGGAAGCTCCTTGAGGGAAGGTTTAATGTCTAACTACTCTACTGTATTCTTCCAAGAACTTAGTACAGTGGACAAATTATGCTCATCTAAATTGAATCATTTGGCCTTCCAAAGACCACATTGACTTAATTTGCTCCAAATCCCATTTGTTTGTTTTTCAGGCAGTCCATGAAATACACAAAAGCCTTTGCCAACACCACATTTCCAAAGAATCAATGTACTTTCAATCTTGTTTTTTTCACTGTCCAGATTTCAGATCTATACTCTGTCACTAGAAACACCATAGAATGGACAGTTTGTATTTTTGTGGCAACTGATCACATTTCATCAGCACATTTCCTGATTTTTGCCAGGTTTTTCATATTCATTCATCCAACTGTATTTATTGAGCACTTACTCTGTGCAGAGTGCTTGGGAGACAATACAAGGCACCAACAGTCACATATCCTGCCCATAGGGAGCTTACAGTCTAGAAGGGGGAGACAGACATCAATAAATAAATAAAAGCACAGATATTTACAAAAGTACTTTGGGTCTGGGAGAGGGGGAGAACCAAGGGAGCAAGTCAGGGTGATGCAGAATGGAGTGGGAGATGAGGAAAAGTGGGGCTTAGTCTAGGAAGGCCTCTTGGTGGAGATGTACCATCAATAAGGTTTTGAAGTGGCGGGGGGAGGAAAATTGTTTTTGGAATTGGAGGAGCAAATCTTCCTAACAATAGAATAGGTAGATATTATTTCTGCCCTAAAGGAGCTTCCAATCTAGCAGGGGAAGCAGACATTAAAGTTAATTTCAGATAGGGGAAACAAACAAATATTAAGATATATACATATACGCCCTGCGGGGATTGCTGTGAGTCTCGAAGTGCTTAGGGGGTACAGACTCAAGTGCATAGGTGATGCAGTAATAATAATAATAATAATAATAATGGTATTTGTTAAGCGCTTACTATGTACAAAGCCCTGTTCTAAGCGCTGGGGGGAATACAGGGTGATCAGGTTGTCCCACATGGGGCTCACTGTCTTAATCCCCATTTTACAGATGAGGTAACAGGCACAGAGAACTTAAGTGACTTGCCCAAAGTCACACAGCTGACAATTGGCAGAGCCAGGATTTGAACCCATGATCTCTGACTCCAAAGCCCAGTGCTCTTTCCACTGAGCCACGCTGCTTCTTTGCAAGGAAAGTAGTTGGGGAAACTGTGTGGGGAAATGAGAGATTAGTTAGGGAAGGCTTCCAAGGGGAGATGCGATTTTAGGAGATATTTGAAAGTGGGGAGAAGAGCCATTTGTCAGATGTTCAAATCCCGGCTCCACCAACTGTCAGTTGTGTGACTTTGGACAAGTCACTTAACTTCTCTGTGCCTCAGTTACCTCATCTGTAAAATGGGGATTAAAACTGTGAGCCCCGCCGGGGACAACCTGATCACCTTGTAACGTCCCCAGCACTTAGAACAGTGATTTGCACATAGAGCTTAACAAATACCATTATTATTATCATTATTATGCTCAAGGGGAGGAAATTCCAGCACCAGCCTGGTAGTCTGAAGGACTTAGGTTCTAATCTTCCTTCCATCATTTGTCTGCTGTGTGACCTTGGGTGCTTCACTTCTCTGTGCCTCAGTTCTCTCATCTTTAAAATGGAAATTAAGACTGAGAGCCCCATGTAGAACAGGGACTGTATCCAACCTGATTAGCTTGTATCTACACTAGTGCTTAGTACACTGCCTGGCACAAGGTAAGCGCTTAACAAATACCCTAAAAAAGTGAGGGAGCTCTTGAAAAAAGAGTTTCTGGAGAAGGAGACGAGAGTGAAGTGCAGTGAGAGGTCAGACAGTCAATCATATTTGAGTGCTTACTGTGTGCAGAACACCAAGCTAAGCACTTGGGAAAGTACAATATAACAATTTAACCAACCCTTTCCCTGTTAAGGTGGGAATTGAAGAAGTGGCTTCTGTATTTCTTATCCCTGTCCACCGGTGCTCTTTTTTTCCTTCTTGATGTCACAATCTCCCAGCTATTTTCTTCCAAGCTGCTTATCAATCAATCAATCAATTGTATTAATTGAGCGCTTACTGTGTGCAGAGCACTGTACTAAGCTCTTGGGAAGTACAAGTCGGCAACACATAGAGACAGTCCCTACCCAACAGCAGGCTCACAGTCTAGAAGGGGGAGACAGAGAAAAAAACCAAGCATACTGACAAAATAAAATAAATAGAATAGATATGTATAAGATAAATAAATAGAGTAATAAATATGTATAAACATATATACATATATACAGGTGCTGTGGGGAAGGGAAGGAGGTAAGATGGGGGGGATGGAGAGGGGGACGAGGGGGAGAAGAAGGAAGGGGCTCAGTGTGGGAAGGCCTCCTGGAGGAGGTGAGCTCTCAGTAGGGCCTTGAAGGGAGGAAGAGAGTTAGCTTGGCGGATAGGCAGAGGGAGGGCATTCCTGGCCCAGGGGAGGACATGGGCCGGGGGTCGATGGTGGGACAGGCGAGAATGAGGCACAGTGAGGAGATTAGCGGCAGAGGAGCGGAGGGTGCGGGCTGGGCTGGAGAAGGAGAGAAGGGAGGTGAGGTAGGAGGGGGCCAGGGGATGGACAGCCTTGAAGCCCAGGGTGAGGAGTTTCTGCCTGATGCAGAGATTGATTGGTAGCCACTGGAGAATTTTTGAGGAGGGGAGTAACATGCCCAGAGCGTTTCTGTACAAAGACAATCCTGGCAGCAGCGTGAAGTATGGACTGAAGTGGGGAGAGACACGAGGATGCCATTTCTGATTGTTGCGCACCAGAGCTGCGCTCTCTGCTGCCTCCTAACTGATCATTCATTCATAAATTCATTCATTTACTCATATTTATTAAGCACTTACAGTGTGCAGAGCACTGTACGAAGCTCTTGGGAGAATTCAATATATGACAATAAACGGAAACATTCCCTGGCCACAATGAGCTTGCTGTTAAGAATGTACTGTTCTGTCACATGACTTAAATGTGTGTCTGTGTGTGTGCTCTGTTGCACAGGTTAAAGATTCACCACTTTGGTGTGTTCTAGGTGTGGAATGATTCTTGTTGACCTCCCCTCATTGTGTTTCTTCCAGGCTTCAGGACGGCCCTCAAATCAGCACCCGGAAGAAACATCTACCAGGCGACTCTACCTTCTAGACTGTGAGACCGCTGTTGTGTAGGGACCGTCTCTATATGTTGCCAACTTATACTTCCAAGGCACTTAGTACAGTGCTCTGCACACAGTAAGCACTCAATCAATATGACTGAATGACTCAACATGAAGTTAACCTTGCAAGGTGGCCCTGGAAATAGAAAATTTGAAGTGTGTGTGTGTGTGTGTGCGTGGTTGGGAGAGTCATTGTGCCCCATAGGTCAGGAACGCCTGAAATATCAACAGAGAAGCCACGGGTATGGTTTCCTCTGGAAATAATGGAGAGGCAGTGGGCCCAAAGACAAAACTGTGGCAGGAAATAGCCATGGGCAGCCAACACGTCTCCTCCGCTGGGTTGCTGTCTCCAATCAGTCAGTGGATCATTGGCATTTTTTGAGCGTTGACTGCGTGCAGAGCACGGTAGTAAGTGCTTGGGAGAGTACCCAACAACAGAGTTGGTTGATGCGATCCCTGCCTTGGGAGAGTGGGTAGAGCTAATAATAATGATGGCATTTGTTTGGCACTGTACTAAGCACTGGGGTAACCTCTCAGGGTCACACCTGGAGAGTTTCCAGTCCTCTCCCAGTCTTGACTATGGGAGGGAGAGTCAAGCAGAAGCCTGCCCAGTCCATTCCTAGCGTGGGCAGTGGCTAGGGAGTGAAGGGCCAACTGCTACAAGTCAAAACTCACCTGTGCTGGGCAGCAGCAGCAGCATGGGAGAGAATCAAAGGCAGTGACTAAGGTTTACTGCACAGAAGGAGGAAATGGTAAACCGCTTCTGGATTTTTCCCAAGAAAACTGTATGGCTCCACTACCAGAACGATTTCAGATGGAAGTGGGGCGTTGTGGGAGAGATGTGTCCATGGCGTCGCTATGGGTCAGACACGACTTTACAGCATAAAACTACAACAACAACGAGCACTGGAGTGGATACAAGCAAATCAGGTTGGACCCAGTCCCTGTCCCGTGCGGGTCTCACAGTCTTAATCCCCATTTTACAGATGAGGGAATTGAGGCACAGAGAAGTGAAATGATTTGCCCGAGATCCCATGGCAGACAAGTGGCAGAGCTGGGATTAGAACCCTTGACCTTCAGATGCCCAGGCCCGGTCTCTCTCCACTAGGCCATGCTGTTTGGTAGATGCAATCCTTGCCCAGGAGGAGTTTACAGTCTGTATTAATAATAATAATGGCATTTATTAAGCGCTTACTATGTGCAAAGCACTGTTCTAAGCGCTGGGGAGGTTACAAGGAGATCAGGTTGTCCCACGGGGGGCTCACAGTCTTACTCCTCATTTTACAGATGAGGGAACTGAGGCACAGAGAAGTTAAGTGACTTTCCCAAAGTCACACAGCTGACAATTGGCAGAGTCAGGATTTGAACCCATTACCCTTGACTCCAAAGCCCGTGCTCTTTCCACTGAGCCACACAGACAGACATCAAAATAGACTAGGGATAAGGGAAAGTAGTAGAGCGGTGAGAATATTTATATAAATGCTGTAGAGTTGGAGTATCAAAGTGTTTAAGGGGTGCACAGACACGTTTGTAGTTGATGCAGAGGGAAGGGCGAAGAAGGGAAATAAAGGGCTTGTTCAGGAAAGGTCTTTTCATTCATTCATTCAGTTGTATTTATTGAGCACTCACTGTGTGCAGAGCACTGTACTAAGAACCTGGGGGAGTCCAATACAATAAGAAGCAGACATATTCCATGTCCACAATAAGTTTAGTCGGGGGCAGGGGGGAGACAGACATCAATACAAATAAATAAATGAGAAATATGGACATAAGTGGTGTGGGGCTGGGAGGGGGGAAGAGCAAAGGGAGCCCGTCAGGCCGATGCAGAAGGGAGTGGGAGATGAGGAAAAGGGGGGCTTAGTTTGGGAAACCTCTTGGAGGAGATGGGATTTTAGAAGTTTTTTGGAAAGTGGGGAGAGCAGTGGACTGTTCATTCATTGTTCAGTTGTATTTACTGAGTGCTTACTCTGTGCAGATCACTGTACTAAACACTTGGGAAAGTACAATCAGCAATCAATTGAGACAATTACTTCCCACAGTGAGCTCACAGTCCGGATGCGGGGGGGACAGAGACATTGATATAATCAATAAAATTTGGATATGAAGGGGGAGAGAGATCCACACTGCACCCTTGCATGGACAAGTCAACATATTTAACACTTCTAGGTACTTCCTCTGAGCATGACTGCTTTCCAGAAACTTCTTCCCAAGGGGAGCCATTCTGCCTCAGACTGCTAAGAGGTTTGTACAGATTTATTACTCTATTTATTTTACTTGTACATATTTACTGTTCTATTTATTTTGTTAATGATGTGCATTTAGCTTTAATTCTATTTGCTTTGATGACTTGACACCTGTCTACATGTTTTGTTTTGTTGTCTGTCTCCCCCTTCTAGACTGTGAGCCCGTTGTTGGGTAGGGACCATCTCTAGATGTTGCCAACTTGTACTTCCTAAGCATTTAGTACAGTGCTCTGCACACAGTAAGCGCTCAACAAATAAGACTGAATGAATGAATAAGAGGCCAAGCTAGTATATTTACCGTCCTTGGTGCCCAGTGGTTCGGCTCTGGCACGCCATAAAAATGCTTATCTACCTTCCCTGCTTGCCTTCTTCCATTTCAGCTCAACAAACTCCTGAGCCTTCCCTCCCTTCCAAAGAGGAACTGTGATGACTCTTCTTCTCTAAGCTGCTTGAAGTAACTGTGTTCCAGAGCCTGACAGTTTGGGCTTAGATGGAAATGCGGCACGCTAGATGATGCTGATGAAACGCTCAAGAAGACACGGAAAATGGAATCTATATTCCAACTAGAGTTATGAACTTCGGATTATCGATGGACAATGACTCTCCCCTGCCTTCAAAGCCTCATTGAAGGCATATCTCCTCCAAGAGGACTTCTCTGACTAAACCCTCCTTTCCTCTCCTCCCACTCCCTTCTGCATCACCTTGACTTGCTTCCTTTATTCATCCTCCTTTCCAGCTCCGCAACACTTATGCACATATTTGTAATTTGTTTATTTCTATTAATTTCTGTCCTCCCCCTCTAGACTGTAAGCTCGCTGTTGGGTCTGTTATACTGTACTCTCTTCAGCACTTAGTACAGTGCTCTATCAATACAATTGACTGACTGATTATCCCGCACACACCATATGCAAACACACACCATCTACAGATACTATTCCAAACCATCCTTTCTTCTGACCATATTTTATGGTATTCTTTTACTTTTCAATATAACAGTCATAGAAGAAAGAATCGGGTGACCCCCTTTTATGGTTGAGGAAAATCAAGCCCAGAGAAATGAAGTGCAGCATGAGAAAATGGATAATGTGCAAGGCGGGGAGTCAGAAGGTCATGGGTTCTAATCCTGACTCCACCACCTGTCGGCTGTGTGACCTTGGGCAAGTCACAAGTTAGCCTCAGTTACCTCATCAGTAAAATGGGGACTGAGACGTTGAGCCCCACATGGGACAGGGACTGTGTCCAATCAATTTGCTTGTATCCACCCCAGAGCTTAGTATGTGCCTCACACACAGTAAGCACTTGACACCACAATTATTGTGATTATTAAGTGACTTGCCCAAGATCACACAGCAAGCAACTGATGAAGCCGGGATTAGAACCCAGGTCCTTCCGATGCCTAGGCCTGTCCTCTCTCTCCACTAGCCCAGGCTGCTTCTCAGCCACTTCTACAGCTTATATTTCGAGAACATTCATCATCATCATCATCATCATCAATCGTATTTATTGAGCGCTTACTATGTGCAGAGCACTGTACTAAGCGCTTGGGAAGTACAAATTGGCAACATATAGAGACAGTCCCTACCCAACAGTGGGCTCACAGTCTAAAAGGGGGAGACAGAGAACAAAACCAAACATACTAACAAAATAAAATAAATAGGATAGATATGTACAAGTAAAATAAATAAAGAAATAAATAGAGTAATAACTTTGCTTGGTCCAGTTACCACAGCGGAAGGAAGCAAGGTGGTTTCCCCTAGGCCTCGGCCTCAGAGCAGTGAGCAGATGGGACGGGCTGCTCTAACTCCCTTCCCTTTTTAAATGGAGAGGCCGCAGCGCTCCCCATTTTTGAAGTCCTGCTGAATTCACTTCTCTTCCCACGTCTCTGCCTGGATTCAATCAATCAATCGTATTTATTGAGCGCTTACTGTGTGCAGAGCACTGGACTAAGCGCTTGGGAAGTACAAGTTGGCAACATATAGAGACAGTACCTACCCAACAGTGGGCTCACAGTCTAAAAGCATAAGAATCTAAATGAATTAGATTCATTTCTAATCTCCCCTGCTTACTGCCTGATTAGCCTTTCCGTTCCACCTCAGCATCAAGATCTCACAGGCTGCTCTAGCACTGTGGCCCAGTAGATAGAGCAAGTGCCTGGGAATCAGAGAAAGCCATGGGTTCTAATCCTGCCTCTGCCTCTCGTCTGCTGCGTGGCCTTGGGCAAGCCCCTTCACTTCCCTGTGTCTCAGTTCCCTCATCTGTAAAATGGGGTTTAAGTCTGTGAGCCCCACGTGGGACAGGGATTATGTCCAACTGATTTCCTTGTATAATAATGATAGCATTTATTAAGTGCTTACTATGTGCAAAGCACTGTTCTAAGCGCTGGGGAGGTTACAAGGTGATCGGGTTGTCCCACGGGGGGCTCACAGTCTTAATCCCCATTTTACAGATAAGGTAACTGAGGCCCAGAGGAGTTAAGTGACTTGCCCAACGTCACGCAGCTGGCAATTGGCGGAGCCGGAATTTGAACCCATGACCTCTGACTCCAAAGCCCGTGCTCTCCACTGAGCCACGATGCTTGTATCCACACTAGAGCTTAGTACAGTGCATGGCACTTAGTAAGTGCTTAACAAATACCACAATTATCATTACTATAGTCTACACACCTATTATTTAAGGACTGACTCTAAACTCATTCTGGACAGCAAACTCACTGTGGGCAGGCATTGTTCATTCATTCATTCATTCAATCGCATTTATTGAGTGCTTACTGTGTGCAGAGCACTGTACTAAGCGCTTGGGAAGTACAAGTTGGCAACATATAGAGACAGTCCCTACCCAACAACGGGCTCACAGTCTAGAAGGGGGAGATGGACAATAAAACAAAACATGTGGACAGGTGTCAAGTCATCAGAACAAATACAAATAAAGCTAGATAATAATAATAATAATAATAATAATAATAATAATGGCATTTATTAAGCGCTTACTATGTGCAAAGCACTGTTCTAAGCGCTGGGGAGGTCACAAGGTGATCAGGTTGTCCCACAGGGAGCTCACAGTCTTCATCCTCATTTTACAGACGAGGTAACTGAGGCCCAGAGAAGTTAAGTGACTTGCCCAAAGTCACACAGCTGATAATTGGCAGAGGTGGGATTTGAACCCATGACCTCTGACTCCAAAGCCCGGGCTCTTTTCCACTGAGCCACACTGCTTCTCAGCTGTGTGACTTTAGATGCACCACATTATCAAAATAAATAGAATAGTAAATACCTACAAGTAAAATAGAGCAACCAATCTGTACAACTCTCCCAAGCATTTAGTATAGTGCTTTACATCCAGTAAGTGCTCAATAAATAGCACTGATGATGGTGGTGGTGATAAATGCTACTGTGCTCTCCAGGACGTTCAGAACAGGGTTCTATAAGCAGTAGGCTGCATTTTCCTTGAGAGCAGGGATCTTGTCTGCTAACTGTATTGTACTCTCCCAAGTGCTTAATACAGTGTTCCTAATGCCTTAGGTAGACAAGAAATGTATTTGGTTGATTGATTGATATCATGAAACAGAATCAGAAGCAGTGTGGCCTAGTGGATAGAGCCCCTGCCTGGGAATCAGAGGGACCTGGGTTCTAACCCAAGCTCTGACACTTGTCTGTTGGGTGACCTTGGGCAAGTTGCTTCACTTCTCTGTGCCTCAGTTATTACCTCATCTGTGAAATGGGGATTAAGACTGCGATCTCCACACGGGACAGGGACCGTACCTGACCTGATTCAGCGTGGCTCAGTGGAAAGAGCCCAGTCTTTGGAGTCAGAGGTCATGGGTTCAAATCCCAGTTCCACCACTCCTCAGCTGTGTGACTTTGGGCAAATCACTTAACTTCTCTGTGCCTCAGTTCCCTCATCTGTAAAATGGGGATAAAGACTGTAAGCCCCACATGGAACAACCTTGTATCCCCCCCCCCCCCCCGGTTCTTAGAACAGTGCTTTGCACATAGTAAACGCTTAACAAATACCATCATTATTATTATTACCTCGTAGCTACCCTAGTGCTTGGAACAGTGCTTGGCACATAGTAAGCATCTAACAAATGCCATAATTATTACTATGATGAAAAGGGGCTGGGAAGATAGGTCATCAATTTAGAGGACGTTCTGAGGAGGAGAGTTGGCTAGTAAAGGGAGAAGGCCATATAGGACTTGAACGGGAAAGAGTTGAATGGGAAAACCACCACGGTGACCTCCGGACACTTTGGCTGCTAGAGACCGGAGACCGATTCAGGGAGAATAAGCAGACATGGGCAGGAGAGCAGTTTCAAGGAGAGTAAGAAAATGAGGTCACAAACTCCAAAGGACAGTACTGACAGGTCTTTGTAACTGCAGACTCCTTTGTTTCAGGAAAGAGGCAAATCCTTTTTTGTTTAAAAAAAAAAGGATTTAAATGGGAATAACTTGTAAAATTCATGGCAGAGATAAAGGCAGATATTTGATCACAGCCCAGAAAAGGAATGAAAACTCTGGATCTTAAAAGAGCAGCAGGAAGCAGAGCGATCTTGGATGAGACCTAAAATATAAGCTGGAATTTTCAAGAGAACATAACAAGGATGGTAATAATAATAATGGTAATAATAATGATGGCATTTGTTAAATGCTTACTGTGTGCAAAGCACTGTTCTAAGTGCTGGGGGGGGATACAAGGTGATCAGGTTGTCCCACGTGGGGCTCACAGTCTTAATCCTCCTTTCACAGATGAGGTAACTGAGGCTCAGAGAAGTCAAGAGACTTGCCCAAGGTCACACAGCAGACATGTGGCAGAGGCGGGATTCGAAACCATGACCTCTGACTCCAAAGCCCGTGCTCTTTCCACTGAGCCGTGCTGCTTCTGCATGGTATTTATTAAGAACTCATAATGTGTTTTGCATAATGTTAAAGCTATGGGGCAGTTACACGATAAGTAAACAGGACACAAGCCCTGATCTACACAGAGCTCACAGTCAGAGAAGGAGGGAGACCAAAAATCTGATTCCCATTTAGCAGATGAGGAAATTGAGGCCCAGAAAAGTTAGGTGTCTTGCCCAAGTTCCATACAGCAGGAGAATGGAGAATCGGAACCACTGACTGAGCACCCAACGTATAATTTACTATTCTATTTATTTTTTTAATGATGTGCATTTAGCTTTAATTCTATTTGTTCTGACGACTTGACACCTGTCCACACGTTTTGTTTTGTTGTCTGTCTCCCCCTTCTAGGCTGTGAGCCCGTTGCTGGGAAGGGACCCTCTCGAGATGTTGCCAACTTGTAATCAATCAATCAATCAATCGTATTTATTGAGTGCTTACTGTGTGCAGAGCACTGTACTAAGCGCTTGGGAAGTACAAGTTGGCAACATATAGAGATGGTCCCTACCCAACAGTGGGCTCACATTCTAAAAGGGGGGAGACAGAGAACAAAACCAAACATACTAACAAAATAAAATAAATAGAATAGATATGTACAAGTAAAATAAATAGAGTAATAAATATGTACAAACATATATACATATATACAGGCGCTGTGGGGAAGGGAAGGAGGTAAGATCTGGGGGATGGAGAGGGGGAGAGGGGGAGAGGAAGGAAGGGGCTCAGTCTGGGAAGGCCTCCTGGAGGAGGTGAGCTTAGTACAGTGCTCTGCACACAGTAAGCGCTCAATAAATACGATTGAATGAATGAATGAATGGCATTTGATAAATGCTTATTATGTGCCAAATAATGTACCAAATGATGGGTACCTACAGTTCGTGTACTATCTCTGTTACATAGTACAGAGCGCTTAGTACAGTGCTCTGCACACGCGGTAAACACTCGAGGGCTCTGTGAATATTATTGACTGATTGGTTACTTACAATCCCACAGCACTAATGGATCAGAGGCAGCATGGCTTAGTGGATGGAGCACGGGCTTGGGAGCCATAGGTCACGGGTTCTAATTCTGCCTCCGGCACATCTCAATCGTGTGACCTTGGGGAAGTCACTTCAATTCTCTGGGCCTCAGTTACCTCAAATGTACAGTGGCAAATAAGAGTGTGAGCCCGTTGTCAGCAGGGATTGTCTCTGTTGCTGAATTGTACTTTCTAAGCATTTGGTACAGTGCTCTGCACACAGTGAGCGCTCAATAAATATGAGAATGAATGAATGATTGAAAGTGTGAGCCCTATGTGGGATGGGGACTGTGTCCAGGCTAACTTGTAACTACCCCAGTGCTTTAGAACAGTGCTTGACACAAAGCAAGCATCATTATCATTATTATTATTATTATCATTACACTCTGCTGCTCCCCCACCCCGTCATTTATCTTATTTTCTTGGTAGATTTTAAAATTATTGAGGGCAGCAATGGTGTCTACTTACTCTGGAAACTCTCCCAAGCATTTAATTCCTTGCTCTGCACCCAGTAAGCACTAGAATAAGATTGATTAATGGACTGAGCAAATCAACCAAGCCAATTAAGAGAGCTTCAGCTGCCCTCGTGAATTCCAAAAATCTCCGACACCATTAAATAATTGAAATGCATATTACTCCAAACTTATGTGGACTGAATTTCTCAGCACGTGACTATAGGTCTTATGTAAGAGGGGAGGTAAATTTCCATGATGGTGGAATAAACTATAAAATACATAGAATAGGGTATGAAAAGATCAGTGAACACAGAATGAGGCGGAACTTCCATTCCCAATTCTTAAATGCACAAAAAGGAAAACAGCAGCTTCATGCTGAGACATCAGATTTTTCAGAGTTGGAGCAAGTTGATTTTAATACAATCGTTTTTGGGGAAATAGGAGATAGTTGAAAAAAAAATACAATGGAAGAAACAGCTAACCGCAAATAATGGAAGTGCTTTCTGAAATTGAGTTTGAACAACGAAACGGGTAGGAGCCAAACAATCTGAATAGAAATAACTGAAAAACATTTTGGAAACTATCGTTCTGTGAGGATAAAGTGGCGAATGATTTTTCTGGTTTGAAAGTAGCTATCAATCAGTGTGGGGCCCCTACTCTGTGCGGTGCACTCTGCCAAGCACTTGAGTAAACAGAAGCAGCGTGGCTCAGTGGAAAGAGTACGGGCTTTGGAGTCAGAGGTAATGGGTTCAAATCCCGGCTCCACCGCCAATTGTCAGCTGTGTGACTTTGGGCAAGTCACTTAACTCCTCTGGGCCTCAGTTAACTCATCTGTAAAATGGCGATCAAGACTGTGAGCCCCCAGTGGGACCACCTGATCACCTTGTAACCTTCCCTGTGCTTAGAACAGTGCTTTGCACATAGAAGCGCTTAATAAATGCCATTATTATCATTATTATTTTTATAGTGCTTTTGGCAACTATACTGATTGGATGCTTACTGTGTACTATAGAGAAGCAGCGTGGCTTAGTGGAAAGAGCCCGGGCTTGGGAGTCAGAGGTCCTGGGTTCTAATCCCAGCTCTGCCACTTATCAGCTGTGTGACTTTGGGCAAGTCACGTCACTTCTGCGGGCCTCAGTTACCTCATCTGGAAACCGGGGATGAAGACTGTGAGCCCCACGTGGAACAACCTGATTACCTGCTTTGCACATAGTAAGCGCTTAACAAATGCCATTATTATTATTATTACCTTGTATCTACCCCAGAGTTTAGAACAGTGCTTGGGACTTAGTAAGCACTTAACAAATACCATCATTATTATATTTACACACAGGAGGAAGGAAACGTGATTATTTAGGTGAGTTACCACATAGGTTAGTGCTCAGCAAGGCTGGATAATGAAAACATAAGTAGCTACTACTTTAAGTCCACTCTGGGACAGGGACTGTATTGAACCTGATTCGCTTGCATCTGCCCTAGTGCTTATAACAGGGCTTGGCACATAGTAAGTGCTTAACAAATACCAAAAAAAAAAAGAAAAAAGGACTGAGCAGAGGTGCAGGAAAACAGTGTAATGGCATCAGTCTGATCAAATTGAGAAGCAGCATGGCCTAGTGAATAGAACAAGGGACTGTAAATCAATCAATCAATCAATCAATCGTATTTATTGAGCGCTTACTGTGTGCAGAGCACTGTACTAAGCGCTTGGGAAGTACACTGGATTCTAATCCTGGCTCCTCCATTTGTCTACTGTGTGATCTTGGGTCATTTCATTTCCTCTGTCCCTCAGTTACCTCATCTTTGAAATGGAGATGAAGACTGTGACCCCCATGTGCGTCAGGGACTGCGTCCGTCCGGATTAGTTGATTTCTACTCCGGAATTTAGGACAGTCCCTGACAGATAGTAAACACTTAAATACCATGGAAAAAAAAAATCCACTACTTGTTTGCTGTGTGACCTTGTGCAAGTCACTTCACTTCTCTGTGCCTCAGTTACATCGCCTGTAAAATAAGGCTTAATCAATCAATCAATCAATCAATCAATCATATTTATTGAGTGCTTACTGTGTGCAGAGCACTGTACTAAGCACTTGGGAAGTACAAGTTGGCAACGTATAGAGACGGTCCCTACCCAACAGGACCATAACCAGTCAGATTAGTTGTAATCTACCCCAGTACTTAATACAGTGCCTGGAACATAGTACTTAACAAATAGTAAATGCACCCACACACACTAATCAAATTCATCTCATCCATAGTTTCCTGTAGAACCAGTGGTCAGCTCCGCTTTGGGTTAAATACATTCACTCAGAAGTATTTAACGGAGCACCTAGCTATGGTATTTGTTATTCGTTTAATCTATAAATGATTGTTATTCATTTAATCATATTTAATAATGATGGCATGCATTAAGCACTTACTACATGCAGAGCACTGTTTACCTTCTTTTACAATCCTCTAGAATGTAAACTCATTGTGGGCAGGGATTGTGTCTGTTTATTGTTGTCTTGTACTCTCCCAAAGGCTTAGTACAGTGCTGCACACATAGTAAGTGCTCAATAAATACTATTGAATGAATAATAACAATAATGATGGTAGCATTTATTAAGCACTTACTATGTGCAAAGCACTGTTCTAAGCGCTGGAGAGGTTACAAGGTGATCAGGTTGTCCCACGGGGGGCTCACAGTCTTAATCCCCATTTTACAGATAAGGTAACTGAGGCACAGAGAAGTGGAGTGACTTGCCCAAAGTCACACAGCTGACAATTGGCAGAGCTGGAATTTGAATCCATGACCTCCGACTCCAAAGCCTGTGCACTTTCCACTGAGCCACCATGCTTCTCTATTAGCGCATACTGTGTGCAGAGCATTGTACTAAGTGCTTGGGAAAGTAATTACAGCAATAAAGACAATCCCTACCCACAGTGAGCTTACAGTCTAGAAGTGCGGAGACAGACATCAGTACAAGTGCTTACAATATGCCTGGAACTATATTAAGTGCTGGATGAATACAAGCAATATTGCATTGGACACAGTCCCTGTCCCACACTGGGCTCATAGTCCTAATTCCCATTTTAGAGATGATGATGATAATAATAATAATAACAATGATGGCATTTGTTAAGCCCTTACTATGTGCAAAGCACTGTTCTAAGTGCTGGGGGGGGATACAAGGTGATTAAGTTGTCCCACGTGGGGCTCCCAGTCTTCACCCCCATTTTACAGATGAGGGAACTGAGGCTCAGAGAAGTTGTGACTTGCCCAAGGTCACACAGCTGACATGTGGCAGAGGCGGGATTCGAACCCACGATCTGTGACTCCAAAGCCCGTGCTTTTTCCACTGAGCCACGCTGCTATAATAGTGGCTGCATTTGTTAAGCACTTACTACATGCCAGGCACTGTACTAAGCTCTCGGGTAGATACAAGCAAATCGGGTTGGACACAGTCCCCGTCCCATATGCGGCTCACAGTCTCAATCCCCATTTTACAGATGAGGGAACTGAGGCACGCAGAAGCGAAGAGACTGACCCAAGGTAACACGGCAGACACTTGGTGGAGTCGGGATTAGAACCCTCTTACTCATCCATTCCATCGTATTTATTGAGCGCTTACTGTGTGCA
Organism: Tachyglossus aculeatus; assembly: GCF_015852505.1. Lineage (NCBI taxonomy): Eukaryota > Metazoa > Chordata > Mammalia > Monotremata > Tachyglossidae > Tachyglossus > Tachyglossus aculeatus. The sequence continues at coordinate 3,445,931 of NC_052070.1, forward strand.
GAGCACTGTACTAAGCGCTTCTGACTGCACAGCACTAGGTGCTTGGGAGGCTCAGGACAAGTGAAAAGACAAAATCTTTTAGAGTGGCAGTGGCAATTGAAAACAAGAAATAATCGAAAGCGTTTCCCTTTCTCATCAACATCTCCAAATGCCGAAGAGAAGCAGCGGGGCTAAGAGGAAAAAACCTGGGCCTATGAGTCAGGAGGTTATGGGTTCCAATCTGCCACTTGTCTGCTGAGTGACTTTGGGCAAGTCACTTTGCTTCTCTTTTAGACTGTGAGCCCACTGTTGGGTAGGGACTGTCTCTAGATGTTGCCAACTTGTACTTCCCAAGTGCTTAGTATAGTGCTCTGCGCACAGTAAGCGCTCAATAAATATGGTTGATTGATTCTCTGTGCTTCGGTTACCTCTTCTGTAAAATGGGGATTGAGACTGTGAACCCTACATGGGACGGGACTGTATCCAACTCAACTTGCTTGTAACCACCTCAGGGTTTAATAATAATAATAATAATAATAATAATAATAATAATAATAATAATAATAATGGCATTTATTAAGCGCTTACTATGTGCAAAGCACTGTTCTAAGCACTGTGGAAGCTACAAGGTGATCAGGTTGTCCCACGGAGGGCTCACAGTTTTAAACCCCATTTTCTAGATGAGGGAACTGAGGCCCAGAGATGTTAAGTGACTTGCCCAAAGTCACACAGCTGACAATTGGCAGAGCTGGGATTCAAGCTCATGACTCCTGACTCCAAATCCCATGCTCTTTCCACTGAGCCATGCTGCTTTTCTAATGCCTGGCACACAGTAGACACTTAACAAATTATTATTATTATTATTAAGGGCGTCGAGTCGTTTCCAATTCATAGCGACTCCAAGGATATACTGTCCTCTGCCGTAATCCGCAACCTTTCTAAGGGTTTTTCCGTTATCATTGTTGTGGTCTCTCTCCATCTAGCTGCCGGTCTGTCTCTTCCGTGTTTTCCCTGGACTTTTCCTAGCATTACTGTCTTCTCCAGAGAATTAGTGATTATGTGTCCAAAATACCATTATTATTATCATTATTTTTATAGTAAAACAGAATTGGTAGACATATTCGCTGCCCAGTCCTACCTGATTATCTTGCATCTATCCCAGGGATTTTTTTTTATAATGGCATTTACTAAGCTCTTACTATATGCAAAGCACTGTTCTAAGCGCTGGGGCGTACAAGGTAATCAGGTTGCCCCAAGGAGGGCTCACAGGCTTCATCCCCATTTTACAGATGAGGGAACTGAGGCCTGGATAAATGAGGTGACTTGCCCAAAGTCACACAGCTGACAGTTGGAGGAGCTGGGATTTGAACCCATGACCTCTGACTCCAAAGCCCGGGCTCTTTCCGCTGCTTCTCCTGGCTTAGTACAGTGCATGGCACGTAGTAAGCGCTGAATAAGATTCATTCAAGAAAAGTGAATAATGATTAACCTGAGAGGTCATTCATTCATTCATTCATTCCATCATATTTATTGAGTGCTTACTGTGTGCAGAGCACTGTACTAAGCGCTTGGAAAGTACATCAAGAAGCAGCATGGCTCAATGGAAAAAGAGCATGCGCTTTGGAGTCAGAGGTCATGGGTTCAAATCCCAGCTCCACCAATTGTCAGCTGTGTGACTTTGGGCAAGTCACTTAACTTCTCTGGGCCTGTTACCTCATCTGTAAAATGGGGATTAAGACTGAGAGCACCCCTTGGGACAACCTAATTACCTTGTAACCTCCCCAGCGCTTAGAACAGTGCTTTGCACATAGTAAACGCTTAATAAATGCCATCATTATTATTACAAATCAGCAATAAAGACAGACAGTCCCTGCCCACAATGGGCTCACAGTCTAGAAGGGGGGAGACAGACATCAAAACAAGTAAATAGGCATCAACAGCATCGATATAAATAAATAGAATTATAGATATAGACACATCAAAACAAGTAAACAGTGGTTAATATAAATAAATAGAATTATGAACATGTACATATAGTCACAAGTGCTGTGAGAGGGGCAGAGGAAAGGGAGAGAGTTGGGACGATGGGGAAGGAAGTTGAGGAAAAGGGGTCACTACAGTAGGTATATGGCTGAGTCAGCAACATGCTAATTGAGAATCAATCAATCAATCATATTTATTGAGTGCTTACTGTGTGCAGAGCACTGTACTAAGCGCTTGGGAAGTACAAGCTGGCAACGTATAGAGACAGTCCCTACCCAACAGTGGGCTCACAGTCTAGAAATTGAGAAGCAGTGAGGCTTAGTGGAAAGAACTCGGGTTTGGGAGTCAGAGGAGGTGGGTTCTAATCCCGGCTCTGCCACTTGTCTGCTGTGTGGCCCTGGGCAAGTCACTTCACTTCTCTGTTTCTGAGTTACCTCATCTGTAAAATGGGGATGAAGACTGTGAGCCCCACGTGGAACAACCTGATTACCATGTATCTACTCCAGTGCTTAGAACAGTGCTTGGCACATAGTAAGCACTTAAATACTGTCATTATTATTATTACTAGCTCTTCCCTCTAGAATGGAAATTCTCTGTGGGTGGGGGATTGTGATTACCACCCCTACTGTATTCTCTATTGTATTGTACAACTGTATTATATTGTATAATATTGATAATAATAATAATGATGGTGTTTGTTAAGCACTTACCATGTGCAAAGCACTGTTCTAAGTGCTGGGGGGGGATACAAGGTGATCAGGTTGTCCCACGTGGGGCTCACCGTCTTAATCCCCATTTTACAGATGAGGTAACGGAGGCTCAGAGAAGTTAAGTGACTTGCCTAAGGTCACACAGAAAACATGTGGCAGAGCCGAGATTCGAACCCATGACCTCTGACTCCCAAGCCCGGGCTCTTTCCACTGAGCCACGCTGCTTCTCTATCGTACCAGCTGTATTGTATTTCCCAAGTACTTAGTACAGTGCTTTGCAGACAAGAAGCACTAAAAAAAGATGGATTGATTGACTTGGGTTCGATTCTCCACTCTGCCAGTTGCCTGCCCTTTGATCTTGGGCAAGACACTTAAATTCCCTGTGCTTTGGTTTCCTCATCTGTAAAATGGGGGTTCAATACCTCTTCACCTTTCCTAATTGGGCTGTGAATGCCAGATGGGACCCGATTACCTTCTTTTACAATCCTCATTGTGGGCAGGGATTGTGTCTGTTCATTGTTGTCTTGTACTCTCCCAAAGGCTTAGTACAGTGCTCCACACATAGTGAGTGCTCAATAAATATTATTGAATGAATAATAATAATAATGATAGCATTTATTAAGCGCTTACTATGTGCAAAGCACTGTTCTAAGCACTGGAGAGGTTACAAGATGATCAGGTTGTCCCACGGGGGGCTCACAGTTTTAATCCCCATTTTACAGATGAGGTAACTGAGGCACAGAGAAGTTAAGTGACTTGTCCAAGGTCACACAGCCCAATGAACATCTATCCCAGAACTTAGTACAGGGCTTGGGCATATAGTAAGCTTTTAAGAAATACCACAATTATTATCATTACTAGCAGTAATAATATTGATTGGAGAAGCAGCGTGGCTCAGTGGAAACAGCACGGGCTTTGGAGTCCGAGGTCATGGGTTCAAATCCCCTCTCCACCAATTGTCAGCTGTGTGACTTTGGGCAAGTCACTTCACTTCTCTGGGCCTCAGTTCCCTCATCTGTAAAATGGGGATTGAGACTGTGAGCCCCCCGTGGGACAACCTGATCACCTTGTAACCTCCCCAGCGCTTAGGACAGTGCTTTGCACATAGTAAGCTCTTAACAAATACCATTATTATTATTATTTTTTAACCCTTAGCTCCTTCTAGTGAATGTTAAAGAAATAGAAGGCTTAAACTCCTCCTCTTAAGCCCTCTCAAAATTACGTGCAAAAAAATTCCTGGGGTAGTCTTAACCACCCCAGTAATACTTAAATTTACAGTCTCCAAAGTGTAGTAAAAGTCAACTAATTCATGCAAAGGAGGTGGCTAATCACATTTGCAACCTATCATTCAATTTGCATGTCATTGTAAGTTGCCTTTCTGGCTGAGTTCTACAAAGACATCTTTTCAGCTTGTTTATTCTGCCTGATATTTATGGCAGCATTTCCATACTTCAGAGGTTGTTAATTGGTTTACATTAGGAGACTTCCTGCAGCCAGATCAAAATAAATACTTAAATCAAGGGGAAAGAAATTCATTAGTGGGAGAAAATGATGCAGCCTTCATGTTACTTTGGATTTGTATTCATTCCCTTCCCTCCCATTTGCAGTGAAGATACAAAAGATCCTCTTCAAGTGCAGAAAACCTTATTCTCTCTTATGCAGCCGGGACACTACTGCAAATTAATAATAATGATGGCATTTTATTAAGCGCTTGCTATGTGCAAAGCACTGTTCTGAGCGCTGGGGAGGTTACAAGGTGATCAAGTTGTCCCACGGGGGGCTCACAGTCTTGGAGAAGCAGCATGGCTCAGTGGGAACAGCCTGGGCTTTGGAGCCAGAGGTCATGGGTTCAAATCCCGGCTCTGCCAAGTGTCAGCTGACTTTGGGCAAGTGACTTAACTTCTCTGTGCCTCAGTGACCTCCTCTGTAAAATGGGGATGTAGACAGTGAGCCCCCCATGGGACAACTTGATCACCCTGTAACCTCCCCAGTATTTATAACAGTGCTTTGCACATAGTAAACTGCTGCTTTTGAGCCCCCTTTTTCCTCTTCTCCCCCTCATCCCCCCGCCCTAGATCCTTCCCCTCCCCACAGCACCTGCATGTATGTATATATGTTTGTACGTATTTATTACTCTATTTATTTTATTTGTACACATTTATTCTATTTATTTTATTTTGTTAATATGTTTTGTTTTGTTCTCTGTCTCCCCCTTCTAGACTGTGAGCCCACTGTTGGGTAGGGACCGTCTCTATATGTTGCCAACTTGTACTTCCCAAGTGCTTAGTACAGTGCTCTGCACACAGTAAGCGCTCAATAAATACGATTGATTGATTGATAGTAAGCACTTAATAAATCCCATCATCACCATCATCATTAATCCCCATTTTACAGATGAGGTCACTGAGGCCCGGAGAAGTGAAGTGACTTGCCCAAAGTCACACAGCTGACAATTGGCAGAGCCGGGATTTGAACCCATGACCACTGACGCCAAAGCCCGGGCTCTTTCCACTGAGCCACGCTGCTTCTCTTGTGGAAAGGATGTGATGAGGAATCTATGTGAAATCCAGACATCGGAGGTGGCATAAGTGTCCCAAACTCCACTCTTTCTTTCGGCTTCCTCCAGCCTTACAGTGAAAATGAGAATGAGAATAAAAGTGTGATATTTATTATCATCATTTATTATGCATTTATTATTTACTAATTATCGAGAAGCAGCGTGGTTTAGTGGAAAGAGCCCGGGCTTGGGAGTCAGAAGATGTGGGGTTCTAATCCCCGCTCTGCCACATGTCTGCTGGGTGACCTTGGGCAAGTCACTTCACTTCTCTATGCCTCAGTTACCCCATCTGTAAAATGGGGATTGACTGTGAGTCCCATGTGGGACAGCCTGATTACTTTGTATCTACCCCAGTGCTTAGAATAGTGCTTGGCACATAGTAAGAGCCTAACACATACCATTATCATTATTACGATTATTCTTAAGGATTTACTATGCTCCAAGTACTCTGCAAAGTGTTGGGGAATGAGAAGCAGCATAGCCCAGTGGATAGAACTCAGGCCTGGGAATAACAAGGTAATGGGTTCTAATCCCGACTCTGCCACTTGTCTGCTGTGTGACCTTGGGCAAGTCACTTTCCTTTTCTGGGCCTCAGTGACCTCACCTTTAAAAATTGGTATCAAGACTGTGAGCCCCACATGCAACCCAATTTGCTTGAATCCACTGCAGCACTTAGTACATTGCCTGGCAAATAGTAAGCACCTAACAAATGCCATTATTATTATTATTATTATTATTATTATTACTATTATTATTATTATTATTAGCACAAGCTTGTGAGTCAGAGGACACGGGTTCAAATCCCAACTCCACCAACTGTCAGCTTTGTGACTTTGGGCAAGTCTCATAACTTCTCTGTGCCTCAGTTACCTCATCTGTAAAATAGGGATTAAGACTGTAAGCCCCCTGTGGGACAACCTGATCACCTTGCATCCCCCCAAAGCTTAGAACAATGCTTTGCAGATAGTAAGTGCTTAACAAATGCCATCATCATTATTATTATTTAATATTCAAACTAATCAAGTTGGACAAAATCCAAGTCCCATATGGGGCCCACGGTCTGAATCCACATTTTACAGAGGAGGTTACTAAGGCCCAGAGAAGTGAAGTGACTTGTCCAAGGTCACACAGCAGACGTGGCGGTGGTGGGATTAGAACCCATCTCCTCTGATTCCCATGCCTGCGCTCTAGTCACTAGGCTAGGCTCTTCCTTTGAGTAGGAGCCCCATATCAGTCAGACATTGCGTTTGACCTGATTTTCTTATATCTACCACAACTCTTAGCACAGTGCTTGGCACAAAGTAAACATTTAACAAATATCATAATCGTTATTACTAAGCCATTTCCTGAACTCATTCCATTTTGTCCAGCAAGGACGAAAATCAACGATTTTGAAGAAAAAGCATTTTTCAGCATTTTGCCAGTTTGATCAAAAGCCAATGTTATAGCGAAGAGCTTGTGTTACTTTCAAAAACTCTTGGATAGCTATCAATCTTGAAATCTAAATCTGAAATATTTGTGCTCTGGGAACATATCATGCACATTAACACATTAATAAGTAACACATTATCCTGACTTCCATACAGTTTGCAATTCTGCCAAAGAACTATATTGGAACAATTATATTTCAAAAGGGTGTTAATAAAAGTACAAAGGTAATTCAAAAGAAAAAAAAAAAAAAGAAATGCCAAAGGAAAGATGAGAAAAATAAGAAAGGCTCTCTAAAGAGATTCAGCAACGGATGTGAATTCAGTGAGATACAATGTGAATTCAATTTAAATCATTTATCTCAATGTCTGTCTCCCTTTCTCGATTGTAAGCTCATTGTAGTAGTGAGGGCATGTGTCTGCTAACTCTGTTGTATTGTAATCATCAATCATCATCATCATCAATCGTATTTATTGAGCGCTTACTGTGTGCAGAGCACTGTACTAAGCGCTTGGGAAGTACAAATTGGCAACATATAAAGTCCCTACCCAACAGTGGGCTCACAGTCTAAAAGGGGGAGACAAAACCAAACATACTAACAAAATAAAATAAATAGAATAGATATGTACAAGTAAAATAAATAAATAAATAAATAAATAGAGTAATAAATACGTACAAACATATATACATATATACAGGTGCTGTGGGGAAGGGAAGGAGTTAAGATGGGGGGGATGGAGAGGGGGATGGAGAGAGTATTTACTTACTCTTGGCCCTTTTCCTAATCTATTTTTAATGTCTATGTCCCCCTGTAGACTGCAAACTCACTGGGAGCAAAAGTGGCATCTATCAACTCTGTTGATAGATTATTAATACTAATAATGATGGTATTTGTTAAGTGCTTACTATGTGTTGGGCACTGTTCTTTTTGATACGAGGTTATTCGTTTGGATGCCATCCCTGTCCCACGTGAGGTTCACAGTCTTAATCCCCACTTTACAGACGAAGTAACTGAGGCACAGGGAAGTTAAGTGACTTGCCCAAGGTCACACAGCAGGCAAGAGACAGAGTACGATTAGAACCCATATCCTCTGACTCTCAGGCATGTGCTCTTTCTAATAGGCCACACTGCTCCACAGTTTTATACCCTCCAAAGCGCATAGAATAGTGCTCCACATACAGTAAGCACTTAATAAATATCAGTATTCCCGTGAGTTGTCCAAAAGTCTTTTCTCACAGATGAAAAATTGTGACGCTCCTTGGGGACAGAGAATGCATCTGTCAACTGCTGTACTGTACTCTCACAAGGGCTTAGAACAGCGCCCTGCACATGGTAGGTGCTCAATAAATACCATTTATTGATAAGGGACAAAAAGTAGAACAGGAATCCAGATTCCACGGTGAAAATGAAAGCTGGTTATTTGAGAACTGAGTCCCAACAGTCGTTTCAGTTCAAGAAACCTCCCCCATTTCACAGTAAAATATTGAGATTGACAGATCATTATTCACAAAGAATTTTCACAGATACGACTTGACAACAAACAACCCCCCCTATAATTTAGTAATGAGTTATATTCTCTAATCTGTTAAGCCCTGATTGAGTGCCAAAGCGTTCAGCTGGATCATTTTCCCCTTCATATCCCCAATTAATTGGGCATGTTTTAACCGTGAAAATTATTTTCATGAACTTCTGGGAAATTACGAATCTCCTAATCACAAATTTCACTAGGACTTCCGTACCGATTGACGTGTTTGTCATGTTTTGGAACTAATAAAAATAATAGTAATGATGGTATTTGTTAAGCGCTTACTCCTTCCTCTCCCCCTCCTCCTCCTCTCCATCCCCCCGCCTTACCTCCTTCCCCTCCCCATAACACCTGTATAAATGTACATATGTTTGTACGTATTTAGTACTCTATTTTATTTGTACATATTTATTCTATTTATTTTATTTTATTAATATGTTTTGTTTTGGTCTCTGTCTCCCCCTTCTAGACTGTGAGCCCACTGTTGGGTAGGGACCGTCTTGATATGTTGCCAACTTATACTTCCCGAGCGCTTAGTACAGTGCTCTGCACACAGTAAGTGCTCAATAAATACGATTGAATGTATGAATGAATGAATAAAGCACTGTTCTAAGCACTGGGGGGATACAAGGTGATCAGGTTGTCCCACGTGGGGCTCACAGTCTTAATCCCCATTTTACAGATGAGGTAACTGAGGCACAGAGAAGTGAAGTGACTTGCCCAAAGTCACACAGCTGACAATTGGCGAAGTTGGGATTTGAACCCGTGACCTCTGACTCCAAAGCCCGGGCTCTTTCCACTGAGCCACGCTGCTTCTCTACATGGCCATACTCAATCAATGATGTTTATTGAGCACTTACGGTAGGTAGAACACTGGACTAAGTACGAGGCATGAAATTGTTCTTTCTAAGTGCTTAGTACAGTGCTCTGCACACAGTGAACGCTCAATAAATATGATTGAATGAATGAAATGATTGAGCTGTTCATGTGATAACCTTTGGAAGTATCATAGTTATTGCACTACTATTTGCTTACTCTTGGCCCTTTCCCTAATCTATTTTTAATGTGTATGTCCCCCTGTAGACTGTAAACTCGCTGGGAGCAAAAGTGGCATCTATCAACTCTGTTGTATTGTACTGTTCAATAATAAAAATATTATGAGAATACTAACAATAATATGACAAGCAGCATGGCTTAGTGGAAAGAGCACGGGCTCGGGAATCAGAGGATGTGGGTTCTAATCCAGGCTCTGCGACTTGTCTGCTGTGTGACCTTGGGCAAGTCACTTCACTCCTCTGTGCCTCAGTTATCTTATCTGTAAAATGGAGATTAAAACTGTGAGCCTCATGCAAGACAACCTGATTACCCTGTATCTAACCCAGCCCTTAGAACAGTGCATGGCACAGATTAAGCACTTAAAAAGTACCATCATTATAATGATAATATAATATAATAATAACGATGGTATTTGTTAAGTGTTTACTCTGTGCTTAGCACTGTTCTCAGCACTGGGGGAGATACAAGTTCATCACCTGTATATATGTATATATGTTTGTATGTATTTATTACTCTATTTATTTTATTTGTACATATTTGTTCTATTTATTTTATTTTGTTAGTATGTTTTGTTTTGTTGTCTGTCTCCCCCTTCTAGACTGTGAGCCCGCTGTTGGGTAGGGACTGTCTCTATATGTTGCCAACTTGTACTTCCCAAGTGCTTAGTACAGTGCTCTGCAAACAGTAAGCGCTCAATAAATACGATTGAATGAATGAATGAAAGTTTGGACACAGTCCCTGTCCCACATGGTGTTCACACTCTTAATCCCCATTTTGCAGATGATGTAACTGAGGCCCAGAGATGTTAACTGACTTACCCTAGGTCACACAGCAGATCAAGGATTAGAACCCAGGTCCTTCAGACTCCCAGGACTGCGCCCTATCCCCTAACCCATGATTCCACTAATTGACCTTTGTTAGGGAAAGAGATTTTAGAAAAATGTGACCTGTAAATTATTTGTAATGCTGGTCCTGATGAAGCCCTGTTTCTGTGCCAAGCATTCTGCTAAGGGCTGGGGTAGATACAAGGAGCAGCGCGGCCTAATAATAATGATGATGGCATTTATTGAGCGCTTACTATGTGCAAAGCACTGTTCTAAGCGCTGGGGAGGTTACAAGGTGATCAGGTTGTCCCACGGGGGCTCACAGTCTTAATCCCCATTTTACAGATGAGGTAACTGAGGCTCAGAGAAGTGAACTGACTTGCCAAAAGTCACACAGCTGACAATTGGCGGAGTCAGGATTTGCCCATTTTACAGATGAGGTAACTGAGGCTCAGAGAAGTGAACTGACTTGCCAAAAGTCACACAGCTGACAATTGGCGGAGCCAGGATTTGAACCCATGAAAGAGCTCCAGCCTGAAAGTCAGAGAACCTGGGTCCTAATCGCAGCGTGGCCAATTACATGCTGAGTGACCCTGGGCAAGTCTCAACTGCTCTGGGCCACACTTTCTTCATCTGTAAAATGGGAATTCAGTACATGTTCTCTCTCCTACTCAATCTGTGAGCCCACTTTGGGACAGGGATTATGTCCGCCCTGATTATGACGGATCTACCCAAGTGCTTAACAAATGACACGATTATCGTGAGACACTGTAAGGAATGTCTCATATTTGTAGCTATGGTATTGTTTGGTCTTACGTAGACTGGGAGCCCCATGTGGGACCTATCATTCAATCACATTTACTGAGCGCTACTGTGTGCACAACACTGTTCTAAGCCCTGGAAAGTACAATTCAGCAATAAAGAGAAACAATCCCTGCCCACACTGGGCTTACAGTCTAGAAGGGTCTAACAGTATCTAGCAGAAGGGTCTTACAGTTTAACTACCTTCTATTTACGCCACTTCTCAGTACGGTCATTGCAACACAAGAAACGTCTCAGCTTAGTGGATACAGCACGGGCTTGGGTTCATTCGTTCATTCAATCATATTTATTGAGCACTTACTGTGTGCAGAGCACTGTACTAAGCACTTGGGAAGTACAAGTTGGCAACATATAGAGATGGTCCCTACCCAACAGTGGGCTCACAGTCTAGAAGGGGGAGACAGAGAACAAAAGAACACATATTCACAAAATAAAATAGAATAAATATGTACAAATAAAATGAATAGAGTAATAAATATGTACAAACATGTATACATATATACAGGTGCTGTGGGGAGGGGAAGGAGGTAAGGCAGGGGGGTGGGGAGAGGGAGGAGGGGGAGAGAAAGAAGGGGGCTCAGTCTGGGAAGGCCTCCTTGAGGAGGTGAGCTCTCAGTAGGGCTTTGAAGGGAGGAAGAGAGCTAGCTTGGCGGATGGGCAGAGGGAGGGCATTCCGGGCCAGGGGGAGGACGTGGGCCGGGGGTCGATGGTGGGACAGGTGAGAACAAGGCCCAATGAGGAGATTAGCAGCAGAGGAGCGGAGGGTGCGGGCTGGCTGTAGAAGGAGAGAAGGGAGGTGAGGTAAGAGGGGGAGAGGTGATGGACAGCCTTGAAGCCCAGGATGAGGAGTTTCTGCCTGATGCATAGGTTGATTGGTAGCCACTGGAGATTTGTGAGGAGGGGAGTAACATGCCCAGAGCGTTTCTGGACAAAGACGATCCGGGCAGCGGAGTGAAGCATGGATTGAAGTTGGGAGAGAGAGGAGGATGGGAGATCGGAGAGGAGGCTGATACAGTAGTCCAGACAGGATAGGATGAGAGTTTGAATGAGCAGGGTAGCGGTTTGGATGGAGAGGAAAGGGTGGATCTTGGCCATGTTGCGGAAGTGAGACCGGCAGATTTTGGTGACAGATAGGATGTTAGGGGTGAACGAGAAAGCAGAGTAGAGGATGACACCAAGGTTGCGGGCTTGTGAGATGGGAAGGATGCTAATGCCATCAACAGTGATGGGAAAGTCAGGGAGAGAGCAGGGTTTGGGAGGGAAGACAAGGATTTCAGTCTTCGACATGTTGAGTTTTAGGTGGTGGGCAGACATCCAGATGGACATGTCCTGAAGGCAGGAGGAGATGCGAGCCTGGAGGGAGGGAGAGAGAGCAGGGGCAGAGATGGAGATCTGGGTGTCATCAGCTTAGAGGTGATAGTTGAAGCCGTGGCAGCGAATGAGGTCACCAAGGGCGTGAGTGTAGATCAAGAACAGAAGGGGACCAAGAACTGAACCTTGAGGAACCCCTACAGTAAGGGGATGGGAGGGGGAGGGGGAGCCTGCAAAAGAGACTGAAAATGAACGGCCAGAGAGATAAGAGGAGAACCAGGAGAGGACGGAGTCTGTGAAGCCAAGGTTGGATAGCGTGTTGAGGAGAAGGGGTTCTAATCCAGCTCTGCCACTTGTCTGCTGGGTAACCCTGGGTGAGTCACTTGACTTCCCTGGGCTTCAGTTACCTCATCTTTAAAATGGGGATAAAGAATGTGAGCCCCATGTGGGACAGAGACTGTGTCCAACTGGATTTGCCTGTATCCATCCCAGAGCTCAGTACAGTGCCTGATAAATAGTAAGTGCATAACAAATACATAACAAATAGAAGTAGCGTGGCTCAGTGGAAAGAGCCCGGGCTTGGGAGTAAGAGTTCATGGGTTCTAATCTCTACTCCACCACTTGTCAGCTGTGTGACTTTGGGCAAGTCACTTGACTTCTCTGTGCCTCAGTTACCTCATCTGTAAAATGGAGATTAAGACTGTGAGGCCCCCATGAGACAACCTGATCGCCTTGTAACTTCCCCAGCGCTTAGAACAGTACTTCACACATAGTAAGCACTTAACAAATACCAAAAAAATACAATTATTATTATTGATACACAGGAAGTGTTTAACAAATATAATAATAATAATGATAATAATAACTTTATTTGTCCAGGAAATCATGGAAGGCAATGAAGAAAAGGAGTAGAAGTTGTCTTAGAATACTGACTCAAAGTTGTCTTGGAATACTGACTCAATTTTACACTAGTCTCTGTCATTTCCTTGGTGAACTGCATATGGCTAAATACATCTATATTTCAAATGGGGAGCAGAGTTTTTAGGGAACCACGGAGGTTGGCAATTCCACCCAGTTTGATATCTTCCAACCTCAAGTATTTTATCTGACCAAACGGTTATTATCATGTCTTTGTGAGCTGAAATATCCACCTTGTCTTCCGTTTCCGAGATCCCAAATCGGTCAGGTAGTCGATTAAGAGAGAGATGGAAAAAATGTGTAAAGTGAGTACCCACCCCATTTCTTACCCAAGGGCAAGTACTAGCATGTACTTTGAGGGAAATTATTTGGAAAAGGCCAAATTTGTTAACATTACAATTCCAATTAAAAAACAGTTTGCGGATTCATTAGGACTGTGCTTAATGAAGCAGCGTTGGCTTGGTCTGATGGCGCAGGCTGACAAGAATGAAGGGAAGGGCTGTTGAATGCAGGAAGGCGGCAAAGAACAACGGTAGTAAGGTTAATCAAGTTCTCAACTCTAGGTAGAGGGACGAATATCAGGAGACCGAATATTAAACTGGAGCGAACACAGGTCATCTTCTCCAGTGAAGTTCATTCAAATGTAACCGATCGTGGAATTGGGGTAGGGGGAGTTATTTACGAGGATGCTCTTTAGGTGTTTGTGTACTGAACTTAAAATAAACAGCATCAGAATATCCCTGGTATGACTCTGGTCCACGGTTTTGCTTCTGAAACCAGAGGTTAAGGTCTTCCCTGTGGAATTACCTCATTGTTATCTAATAGTTTCCTATCTTCATTTTTTTCAGGATTTATTTACGGTGTTAGTTGAGCACTTACTATGTGCCATGCTTTGGACTACATCCTGCCTCACTCTCGATGCCACGGCACTTATAAATATCATCTTTTTTATGTCTTTTTTTCCCCGTGGACTCTAAGCTCCTTGTGGGCAAGGGAATGTGTCTAAAAAGTATTTTATATTGTACCCTCCCATGTGCTTTTTGCAATGTTGTGCTCACAGTAAGCAAGTACAGCGCTTGCCACATTGTAAGGGTTTGACAAGTACCATTAACAAAAAACAACACTCATTAGGTGCTCAGTAAATATCACTGTTGGTTGGTAAATGATAAAGCCATTTTAATTCTCATTTTCAACTGAAAAGCAGCATAGCACAGTGGATAAAGCCCAGGCCTGGGAGTAGGAAGGTCATGGGTTCTAATCCCAACTCTGCAGCAGGTCTGCTGTGTGACCTTGGGTAAGTCACTTCACTTCTCCGGGCCTCAGTTCCCTCAGCTCTGTTCTGAGTGTAAATTCCTTTGATTGACTGATTTTTAGTTACACTAGGCACCAACGCTGAATTTACAGAGTATGGGTGTGGACCTGGGTCCTAATACTAGCTTGGTCCCACACCTGCTGTGTGACCTTGGGCAGTGCACTTAACCTCTCTGTTCCCCAGTTACCTCATCTTTCAAGTGGCAATTAGATATCGCCATTTCCATTTCTTGGATTATGAACTCTGTGTGAGACAGGATTCTGTTTAATCAGGGCTGTTTGTATCTACCCAGTGTTTGAAGTAAAGTAAGCACTTCATTAACAGCAAACACTGTTTGAAGACCCTGACAACTATCTATTGTGTGCTTTCTCTGTATGCTCCTGGAAGCACATGGGCAAGGCAAATTTGTTAAACTGAGAGTGTAAAAATGATTTGCAATAAAATTCCTCCAATTGCCAATATCAAATTACAAAGCAAAGGCAAATTGGCTCCAAACCCTGGAGTTTTATTCTTTATCAGCGTGGCTCAGTGGAAAGAGCACGGGCTTTGGAGTCAGAGGTCATGGGCTGAAATCTCGGCTCCACCAACTGTCAGCTGTGTGACTTTGGGCAAGCCACTTAACTTCTCTGTGCCTCAGTTACCTCATCTGTAAAAGAGGGATTAAAACTGTAAGACCCCGGTGGGACAACCTGATCACCTTGTAACCTCCTCTGAGCTTAGAACAGTGCTTTGCACATACTAAGTGCTTAACAAATACCATCATTATTATTATTATTATTATTATTATTATTATCATTATTATTTTTAAGAGGTGCAGAAGGGACACAATGAGGATGAAAATGGAGAAGACCACTTGGAGGAGGCATGATTTTTAGGTCGCCTTTGAAGGTGAGGAGAAGGGTGGAGAATCAGAGTTGGAGGGGGAGAGAGTTCCTGGCCAGAGGGAGGATGTGGTCATATAGACATATGACCTATACGTACACATTTTATTGCTGAATTGTATGCTCCAAGCGCTTAGCCTAGTGCTCTGCACACAGTAAGTGCTCAATAAATATGATAGAATGAATGAACATACTTAACAAATAATAATAATAATGATAATTACGGTATTTGTTAAGTGCTTACTACGTGCCAAGCACTGTTCTAAGCACTGGGGGAGATACAAGGTTATCAAGTTGTCCCACGTGGGGCTCACAGTCTTAATCCCCATTTTACAAGTGAGTTAACTGAGGGCCCAGAGAAGCTAAATGATTTGCCCAGTCACACAGCTGAAAAATGGTGGGGGCGGGATAAGAACCCATGACCTCTGACTGCCAAGCCTGTGCTCTTTCCAAGCCCCACTGCTCCTCTTAATCACACACCATTGATCTCTGAGCTCTCAATTCATTCATTCATTCAATCGTATTTATTGAGCGCTTACTGTATGCAGAGCACTGTACTAAGCACTTAGCACTGTACTCAATTGATCTCTCAGTGCTTAGTATGGTGCCTAGCACAAAGTAAGTGCTTAACTAATACCATGAAAAAGAAAAGAAGCTCCTTAAGCACTTAGGATCCTCAGTCTGAGCCACGGGTGTGTAGCTGCTAACCTCAGAGCATTTAGTGACCCCTGGCTTGTCAGGTGAGTCAGAAAGGGGACAGAGATAAAAACAAGTTGCATCTAGTTACTTTCCCAAATCTCAGGAATGGGTCGACCATGTTTCAATATGTGTCCCAGAAGAGAAGAGGGGAAAATGATCCATTAATGGTATTTACTGAGAACTTACTGGGTGCCCTGCACTGTACTATGTGCTTTGGAGGGTATAACATATAGATTTCCTAGGCAAGGAAATCTACAGTCTCTAGAAAACTGGTCCAGGCATAATTCAATCAATCAATCATATTTATTGAGTGCTTACAGTGTGCAGAGCACTGTACTAAGTGCTTGGGAAGTACAAGTTGGCAACATATAGAGATGGTCCCTACCCAACAGTGGGCTCACAGTCTAGAAGACTGCACTTGCCTAGATACAGAGGCATCATCAATAACACACGTTGTTATAGAATCCTATTTATTGAGTGCTATGTGAAGAGAACTGTACTAAGTGCTTGGGCGAGTACAATACAATAGAGTTGGCAGAAACAGTCCCTGCTAAAAATGGGGATTCAATCCTACAGCCTCCAATGTACACCGTGAGCCCCGTGTGAGACAGAGCCTGTGTCCAACCTGGTGATCCCATATAACAATAATAATGGCATTTGTCAAGCACTTACTATGTGACAAACACTGTTGTAAGCTCTTCTAGCCCTTATTACAGTGTTTGGCACATAGTAAGCCCTTAAAAAGTACTATTTTTTTTTTTTTTAAAAGAAGCATCCTGGCTCTGAGCAAGTTGGACTATAATGTAAGTCCGGTTTTCTTTTGTACTTTCCCTCCTTAAATAAAAGTTGTCTAAAATAGAGCACTAAAGAAATGATTCTTACTAGGCTGGTGACGATATAGAGAAAGGAAAACAGAACTGAGGTACTTTATCAGGCAAAGGGGATTTTCTGTGAAAGACAGCGCTCCTTTGTCACACCACCTTTACTTCCACATGTGAGAAAAATTAGCCATTATTAGCCATCCTCTCCAGCTTTCTCAGGAAGGTGTGCTCTCACAAGAGAAGGGAGCAATCTCCCCGCCTGTACAAAACCCGGGGAAGTGAAGGAAGGTTCCAGGGTCTCCAGTTTGCGGGAGCTGAAAGCATAAACCTGGAACATTTCCCAGCTGAATTGAGATAGATCATCTATGAAGTAGAGTCAAACTGAACAAACTGTGCAAAATTAACTGAACTCATTTCTAAGAATAATGACAGAAAAAAACAGTTCATAAAAGAAATGGATGGCTAATTATACTCCCGCTGAAGGCGGCTCTTTATGCGATCCGGTTACCAGAAGGCCCTCCAAGACCACGAGCCCGTGCTTGCAAATTCTGCGTCAACTCATTTATAAATGTACGGCAGAAAATAACTTTCAAACTCAATCCCTGCAGGAGAAGGCGGTGGGGCTGGGTGGGGAGGGACGCGGAAAATGAAAGCTTGCTGAAAACAGCATGCACATGTTAGCATCACATTCACGCAACAAGGTACAATTAGTATTCTAGTCTCCCTACCAGCAGGAGCCCGCAGACAGCCCACCAGTGGCGAATCAATCAATCAATCAGTCAATCAATTGTATTTATTGAGCGCTTACTGTGTGCAGAGCACTATACTAAGCGCTTGGGAAGTACAAGTTGGCAACATATAGAGACAGTCCCTACCCAACGGTGGGCTCACAGTCTAAAAGGGGGAGACAGAGAACAAAACCAAACATACTAACAAAATAAAATAGAATAGATATGTACAGGTAAAATAAATAGAGTAATAAATATGTACAAACATATATACATATATACAGGTGCTGTGGGGAAGGGAAGGAGGTAAGATGGGGGGATGGAGAGGGGGAGAGGAAGGAAGGGGCTAACTAACTAGAGACTGACCTTTCCACTAAAAAGCACAAGGAGAGAGATTTGTGGAATGCTCCGTAGTCTCTCCTTGGTCCAACAACGCAAATATTCCCTGAAATTTCCTTCCACTCCCCATCCTATTTCCCCCATCACGGCCTGACTTAGTGGAAAGACCCCGGGCTCGTGAGTCGGAGGATGTGGGCTCTAATCCCAGCTCTGCCACTTGTCTGCTGAGTGACCTCGGGCAAGCCATTTAACTTCTTTGTGCCTTAGTTCCCTCATCTGTAAAATGGGGATGAAGACTGTGAGCCCCACCTGGGACAACCTGATGACTGTGTATCTACCCCAGTGCTTAGAACAGTGCTTGGCACATAGTAATCATTTAACAAATACCATCATTATTACTATCATCAATCGTATTTATTGAGCACCTACTATGTGCAGAGCACTGTACTACTGTTATTAGTAATCAGGTTGGACACAGTTCATGTCCCACATGGGGCTCACTCTTTTCATCCCCATTTTACAGATGGGTAACTGAAGCCCATAGAAGTGAGACTTCTCCATCTGGTTGGCGTACATGACTTTTGGGGTGAGGTTGTTCTGCTTTGCAGAGTTACTTTTCATTCATTCAAGAGAAGCAGCGTGGCTCAGTGGAAAAGAGCCCGGGCTTTGGAGTCAGAGGTCATGGGTTCAAATCCCAGCTCCTCCAATTGTCAGCTGTGTGACTTTGGGCAAGTCACTTAACTTCTCTGTGCCTCAGTTACCTCATCTGTAAAATGGGGATTAAGACTGCGAACCCCCAGCGTGGGACAACCTGATCACCTTGTAACCTCCCCAGCGCTTAGAACAGTGCTTTGCACATAGTAAGCGCTGAATAAATGCCATAATAATAATAATAATAATTCATTCATTCAATCATATTTATTGAGCACTTCTTGTGTGCAGAGCACTGTACTAAGCACTTGGGAAGTACAAATAGGCAACATATAGAGACGGTCCCTACTCAACAATGGGCTTACATCCCACCTCCTCCATGGAGCTTGCCATGATGCACTTCTTCCCTAACCCATCTCCCACTCCAACTTATTGAAATCAATCAATTTGCTTACTTTCTTACCTTCCACTAGATTGTAAACTACCTCTCTCAGGATCACACCTGAAGAGTTTCCGTTACTCTACCATTCTCAGCTTTGGGAGGGAGAGTCAATCAGAGGCCTACCCATTCCACTGCTAGTTTGGGCAGCTGCAAGCGAGCGAAGGGCCGTCACTACAAGACAAACTCACCTATGCTGGGCAGCAGCGGCACGGAGCAGAGTCGAGGGCAGAGACTCAGGTTTACTTCATGGAAGGCGACGATGGTAAATCACTTCTGGATTTTTACCAAGAAAACTTCGTGGCTCCACTACCAGAACGACTGCAGATGGAGGAGATGTGTGTTCTGGGGGAGATGTGTCAATCAATCAATCAATCGATCGTATTTATTGAGCGCTTACTGTGTGCAGAGCACTGTACTAAGCGCTTGGGAAGTACAAGTTGGCAACATATAGAGACAGTCCTTGGTGGCTCTATGGGTCAGAGACAACTCGACAGCAGAAGACAAGATAAGATTGTAAATTCCTTGAGGATGGGGATGTCATCCTACTGTTTCCGCTGTACTCTCCCCCGTGTTTAGTGCAGAGAAGCAGCGTGGCTCAGTGGAAAGAGCCCGGGCTTTGGAGTCAGAGTTCATGGGTTCAAATCCCGTCTCCGCCAGCTGTCAGCTGTGTGACTTTGGGCAAATCACTTCACTTCTCTGTGCCTCAGTTACCTCATCTGTAAAATGGGGATTAAGACTGTGAGCCCCCCATGGGACAACCTGATCACCTTGTATGCCCCCCAGAGCTTAGAACAGTGCTTTGCACATAGTAAGCGCTTAACAAATGCCGTCATAATTATTATTATCATCCCCATTTTCCAGATGAGGTAACTGAGGCAGAGAGAAACAAAGTGACTTGCCCAAGATCAGACAACAGACAAGTGGTGGAGGGGGGATTAGACCCCACAACCTTCTGAGTCCCAGTACTGTACTCTATTCACTAAACCATGCACTTAGTACAGTGATTTGCACACTGTAAGCGCTCAATATGAATGAATGAATGAAGTGAAGCGACTTGCCCGAGGTCGCTCAACAGACAACTGGCAGAGCTGGGATTAGAACTCAGGTCCTTACTACCTCCATTAGGGTCCACGCTACTTTTTCTCTTGGGGGAATCTTATTCCCATCTTGTCTTATGCCATCGAGCCGTTTCTGACCCACAGAGACAACATGGACCCGTCTCTCCCAGGAGGCCCCGCTCTCCATCTGCAGTCGTTCTGGTTGTGGATCCACAGAGTTTTCTGGGGAAAAATCGGGCAGTGGTTTACCACTGCTGCCTTCCGCACAGTAAACTCGAGTCTCCGCCCTCGACTCTCTCCCATGCTGCTGCTGCCCAGCATGCGGGAGTTTTGAATTATATCAAATGGCCTTCCACTCGCTGGCCAAGCTACGAATGGTATCGGTACGTCTCTGCTTGACTCTCCCTCCCATATCCATGACTGGTAGAGGACTGGAAACTCTCCAGGTGCCACCCTGAGAGGGTAACCCCATCTTCAGTTGAAGAAACGCAGCTTTCTGATCGTTGTCAACGTTTGGGATTCCAACATGATTCGGAGCCTCCTATTTCATTCATTCATTCATTCAATCATATTTATTGAATGCTTACTGTGTGCAGAGCACTGGATTAAGCGCTTGGGAAGTACAAGTTGGCAACATATAGAGATGGTCCCTACCCAACAGTGGGCTCGCAGACTAGAAGGGGGAGGCAGAGAACAAAACAAAACAAAATAAAATAAATAGAATAAAGATGTACAAATAAAATAGAGTAATAAAAACGTACAAACACATATACATATATAGAGGTGCTGTGGGGATGGGAAGGAGGTAAGGCGGAGGGATGGGGAGGGGGAGGAGGGGGAGATTCCCATGTGTCCCAAAGAAGCAGAGGCTGAAAACAGGGAAATCAATCAATCAATCGTATTTATTGAGCGCTTACTGTGTGCAGAGCACTGTACTAAGCGTTTGGGAAGTACAAGTTGGCAACATATAGAGACAGTCCCTACCCAACAGTGGGCTCACAGTTGCCGGACCCTAACCAGAGGGGCCGGTTTTGCTCCTCGGGCCTGTCAAGCGTCCCCAATTCCCAGTTCTCAACTGCCCCGGTGTCTGCAGATTTTGTCATCGACTATGATGATTTACGCAGAAGGAACCCTTTAAATTGGAAAACAGAAATAGACAATATTTTGTTCCCTGTCTTTCTTTCATAATTTTGGGCACGTGCCATCCCCCCTTTCCTCCAAGTGCAATAAAAAAATAATGTCTTTCAAGCTGAAAAGCTTAACAACCACTTTACCTTTATTGAATCTGTAGCTAATGTACTGAAATGGCAGGGGTTTTGCAGCAAATGTAATTTGGATTTTTTGCCTGGTTATCTCTCCGTGCCCTAACAGTTGGCTTTATAATCAACACCGGCCAGCTATATGAAGGATTCAAAGACACCAGCAGGAGTTGACCTTGCTTTCCTTCACTGGGGACCATCGGGATAGAAGAAGAGTAGAATGGCCAAGTCAACTGACCATCCTGAATGTCCCAGGGCTTCAAAACACACTTAGAAAGAAATCCTGTCAGTCTAGAATCTGCTCTGCCACTTTCCTCTTCAGGGCACCCTTAGTTAACCAGTCAGTGGCAGGTATTGAAAGCTCAGCTCTCCTCCAAGCTAAATCCTCATTTCCTCTTCTCACACTCCATTCAATCAATCAATCAATCAATCGTATTTATTGAGCGCTTACTATGTGCAGAGCACTGTAGAGTCACCCTTTCACCCCCTTTAGTCACCCCACTCTCAGCCCCACAGTATATGTCCATATCCATGATTTATTGATTTATATTGTCTGCCTCCCCGTCTAAACTGTAATCTCACTGTGGGCCAGGACTGTTTCTATCCACTCTGTTGTATTTTGCTCCCGCAAGTGCTTATTACAGTGCTCTGCACATAGTCAGCACTCAGTGAATATGATTGATTGATTACTGCGAGCAGAGCATTGAACGGTGTGTTGCGGGGAGTCCGGTGTGACCGTGTGTGAAGCCATAATTACTGCTCACAAGGAGTTTACAGTCCAGAAGGGGAGACAGATGTGGGGCGACGCAATGTTGCTTGGTGGATGGAGCACAGGACAGGGACTCAGAAGGACCTGGGTTCTAATCCTGCCTCCGTCACTTCCCTGCTGTATGACATTGCATAATAATAATGATGATGGCATTTATTGAGCGCTTACTATGTGCAAAGCACTGTTCTAAGTGCTGGGGAGGTTACAAGGTGATGAGGTTGGCCCACAGAGGGCTCACAGTCTTAATCTCCATTTTACAGATGAGGTCACTGAGGCACAGAGAAGTTAAATGATTTGCCCAAAGTTACAGAGCTGACAGTTGGCGGAGCCGGGATTTGAACCCATGACCTCTGACTCCAAAGCCCGGGCTATTTTCACTGAGCCACTCTGCTTCTCTAAGTGCACAAGTCACTTCTCCCTGCTTCAGTTGCTTCCTCTGTAAAATGGGGATTAAGACTGTGAGTCCCATGTGGGACAGGGACTGTGTTCAACCTGATTACCTTGTATCTAATAATAATCAATCAATCAATCAATCATATTTATTGAGCGCTTACTGTGTGCAGAGCACTGTACTAAGTGCTTGGGAAGTACAAGTTGGGAACATATAGAGACAGTCCCTACCCAACAGTGGGCTCACAGTCTGAAATAATAATCTAATATGATTATATTATTATATATGTAATAATTGTGGTATTTGTTAAGTGCTTGCTAGATGCCAAGCCCTGTTCTAAGAGCTGGGGTAGATACAAAATAATCAAGTTGTCCCACGTGGGGCTCACAGTCTTAATCCCCATTTTACAGATGAGGTAACAGAGGCACAGAGAAGTGAAGTAACTTGCCCAAGGTCCCACGGCAGACAATTGGCGGGGTCAGGATTAGAACCCACGTCCTCTGACTCCCAAGCCCTGCCTCTTTCCACTAACTATGCTGCTAATCCAGTGCTTAGAACAATGTCTGGCACACAGCATCTGTCTACTTGTTTTGTTGTCTGTCTCCCGCTTCTAGACTGCAAACCCATTGTTGGGTAGGGACCGTCTCTATACGTTGCTGATTTATACTTTCCAAGCGCTTAGTACAGTGCTCTGCACACAGTAAGCACTCAATAAATA
The DNA here is from genome assembly GCF_015852505.1 of Tachyglossus aculeatus. NCBI lineage: Eukaryota > Metazoa > Chordata > Mammalia > Monotremata > Tachyglossidae > Tachyglossus > Tachyglossus aculeatus. The sequence continues at coordinate 3,469,113 of NC_052070.1, forward strand.
TGATTGAATGAACAGTAAGTACTTTGTACTATGATTGTTATTATTATAGACATTAAAATAAATTGCAGATGGGGGGAATAGTAGAGCGTGAGGATATTTACATGAGTGCTATGGGGCTGAAGGGAGTATCCAGTAATAATAATAATAATAATAATAATAATAATAATGGCATTTATTAAGTGCTTACTATGTGGAAAGCACTGTTCTAAACACTGGGGAATTTACAAGGTGATCGGGTTGCCCCATGATGGGCTCACAGACTTAATCCCCATTTTACAGATGAGGTAACAGGCGCAGAGAAGTTAAGTGACTTGTCCAAAGTCACACAGCTGACAATTGGCAGAGCCGGAATTTGAACACATGACCTCTGATTCCAAAGCCCAGGCTTTTTCCACTAAGCCATGCTATCTGGTAGACACAAGTTGCCGAGACAGCCAAGAAGGGCAAACTTCATGGTCTTTGGGCCATCACTAAGGAAGTCTGCTGCTGTCAGAAGCAGTTGGTTTTCTTTCTGAGGAGATCTGGCTAATTGTGCTATAATTCCACCTAGAATCCATTTACTGGAACTCTCCCCCCACTTCCAAACCCTCCTAAAAATCACATCTCCTCCAAGAGGCCTTCCCAGATTAAGTGCTCATTTCCTCAACTACCTCTCGTTCATTCATTCAATCGTATTTATTGAGTGCTTACTGTGTGCAGAGCACTGTAGTAAGCGCTTGGGAAGTACAAGTGGGCAACATAACTCTCCCTTCCACATCGCCTACGCACTTAGACCTGTCCCCTTTAATCACTTTGATATTTAGTGCTTACGTCCATTTATATCATTGATTTTAATGTTTGTCTCCCCCACTAGACTGTAAGCTCCCTGTGGGCAGGGAATGTGTCTGACAACTCTGTTGCATTGTTCTCTCCCAAGCTCTTAATGCAGTGTTGTGAGCACAATAAGTACTCAACAAATACCACTGATTGACTTATAATTGATACACACACACACACACACACACACACACACACACACACAGGTATCCTCTGTTCTTGTAGAACACAACCACTGCTGATCAAATTCATACATGAGTGGATGTGGATTTTGTGTTTATCATCCATAATTAAAAATATATATATTGATTGGGGTCATTTTCAAGCACTTTGAGCCAAGCATTGCTCCAAGCATTTCAGCAAATACACTTCAATCAGCCAAGTTACATCCATAATAAAAAATAATATTAATTTGGGTCATTTTCAAGCACCATGTGCCAAGCATTGTTCTGAGCATTGCGGCAAATACACTTCAATCGGCAGTTACCATCTCACAGGAGCCTCAGAGTCTAAGGGGAGGCACATCAGGCTGTTAATCCCCATTCTACAAATGAGGAAACCTGTGGCACAGAGAGGTTAGTGAGTCTTTGAGCTCACACAGCAGGTAAAGGGCAGAGCCAGGTTGGGAATCAAGGCCTCCTATCTCCCAATCTTGTCTAAAATATGTTCCACTGGATTTGGGCCTTTTTCAATTTACTGTGAATAGTTGGATATTGGCTCCACCTCAAAGCCCTTCAGAAGTTAAAGGGTCTAGTCCTGTGAGATGAAACTATTTCATACCTCATGCAGGAAAGAAAGAAGTACTACCTTATCAGACAATGCGGGAGTGCTGACTATTGATTTCATCAGTATTTGCCCAGTCTGTAAAAGTTGGTATGCAATTTCCTTGTGTGAATCATCAGAGGGAACTCAGAAAATGGCCTTGTCATCCTTGATGACAAATGGTTCAAAACAGCAGCTCACTCAGAGAAAGGAGTTGCCAACTAGCGAGAGCTTCTAATAATAATGATGGCATTTGTTCAGCACTCACGATGTGCCAAGCACTGTTCTAAGTGCTGGGAGGGGGGATACAAGGTAATCAAGTTGTCCCACAAGGGACTCACAGTCTTAATCTCCATTTTACAGATGAGGTACATGAGGCCCAGAGAAGTTAAGTATTGCCCAAAGTCACACAGCTAACAAGTGGCAGAGCCAAGATTAGAACCCATGACCTCTGACTTCCAAGCCTGGGCTCTTTCCACTGACCCATACTGCTTCTTCTACATGACCCTTGGGACATGGAGAATGATCAGCATAATGATTATTATAACAATAGTATTTGCTAAGTGTCAAGCACTGTTCTAAGCACTGAGATAGATACAAGGTAATCAGGTTGGCTATAATCCCACATAAAGCCCCTGATTCATCTAATCAGATTTATTGAGTGCTTTCTGTGTGCAAAGAGAAGCGGCGTGGCTCAATGGAAAGAGCACGGGCTTGGGAGTCAGAGGTCGTGGGTTCAAATCCCGGCTCGGCTAACTGTCAGCTGTGTGACTCTGGGCAAGTCACTTCACTTCCCTGGGCCTCAGTTCCCTCATCTGTAAAATGGGGATGAAGACTGTGAGCCCCACGTGGGTCAATCTCATCACCTTGTATCCTCCCCAGCGCTTAGAACAGTTATTTGCACATAGTGAGTGCTTAACAAATGCCATTATTATTATTATAATACTCAGTGCTTAGCACTGTTCTAAGTGCTTACTACTGTACTGATGGCCTAAATCCCCATTTTATAGATGAGGAAGCTGAGGCACAAAAAAGTCAAGTGACTTGCCCAAGATCACGCAGCACACAAGTTGCAAAGCAGGGATTAGAACCCACATCCTCTGTCACCCAGGCCCACACACTTTGCAGTAGGCCACGCTATTTCTCTTGGTTTTATCTTCGTTTTAGGACTCTCATTCTAAGATCTTCTCTAGACTATAAGCTCCCTGTGGGCTGGGAACATATCTACCAACTCTACTGTACTGTACTCTCCCAAACACCTAGTACAATGCTCTGCAAATGATAAACAAATCAATAATACCATGAACTGACTAATTCTCTTCGTTCACATGGCACTGAATTCGAGCTTCTCAGGGAAGCATTCATTCATTCATATTTATTGAGCGCTTACTGCATGCAGAGCACTGTACTAAGTGCTTGGGAAGAACAAGTTGGTGACATATAGAGACGGCCCCTACCCAACAACAGGCTCACGGTCTAGAAGGGGGAGACAGACAACAAAACATGTGGACAGGTGTCGAGTCATCAGAACAAATAGAATTAAGGCTAGACGCACATCATTAACAAAATAAATGGAATAGTAAATATGTACAAGTAAAATAGAGTAATAAATCTGTACAAACATATGTACAGGTGCTGTGGGGAGGAGAAGGAGGTAGGGCAGGGGGGATGGGGAGGAGGAGAGGAAAAAGGGGCTCAGTCTGGGAAGCAATGCCAACCTATGCATGGTACCTCTATCTTCATCCATCTTCCCACCAATCCCATTCCCACACCCTCTCCCTCGCCTGGAATGCCCTTGCTCTTCATATCTGACAAAAAATCATTCTCCCCACATTCAAAGCCTTATTGAAGGCCCACCTCCTCTTCGAAGCCTTCCCTTTCTCCCACTCCCTTCTGCATCATCCTTGCACTTGGATTTGCTCTCTTTATTCACCTCTCCCTCAGCTCCTCAATACTTAATTTATTCATTTACATTCATGTCTGACTCCCCCTCTCAACTGTGAACTTTTGGTGGGCAGGGAGCATGTCGGCCAACTCTGCTGTATTGTGTTCTTTCAAGCACTTAGTACAGTGCCCTGCACAGTCAGTGCTCAGTAAATATGATTGCTTGATTTGACTGGACTCTCCTGTACGACCGATCGATTGAGTTTTGCCAGCCGCTATTGATGTAGGTAGATTCGCCAAGCTGGCACCAGATTGGAAACAAATCTTTGTAGAGTCAATATAGTAAGTTTCTCCTTTCTTATTTAGGGGAAAGAAAATCTACATCGCCCAACTCTTTCTCTTTTCTGACGAAATCAATATTCCGAAACCTTGAATCTTTAAACATTTCCCACGGGAACCATTTTTCATTTAAGTAATAGCTATACCCATGGCGATATATTGGGATTGGCTAAATGCCATTTTAATGGAAAAGAAAATAATGCGAAACATATAACTCTTTCAAATTACCTCTTCTGTGACAAACAGTAGACTCTTAGCAATTACAGTAGAGACCCTTCCTAAAGCATAAAAAATATCATAAAATATGTCCAGAAGAAAGGACACATTTTGTGGTGATATTCATTTCTCTGTCAATAGTCCCGGTGTGTATAGAACTTTCCATTTGTCCTTTTAAATTGGGAGTCATTCATTTACAAATAGGTATATGGATGAATTGCTCATTTTGGCAGCTGAAATCACACACTGGAAAGACAGTTTGTTGCTTTCAGTTAGCAAATAAATATGCTACTTTATTGAGTGAATAAAATAAGGGACAGAGAAAACTATCCAATCCCTATTGGGGACAATGTCATCAGCAGCTAATGATACAGTGCATTCTCCAGGTGCTTTCTATTAAAAAAAAAAAAAAAAAAGAAAAAACCAGTATCCATTGCCTAAGCAACTGCAGAAATTCAAATATTTCAGACTATTTCCTTATTCACATTCCGGTTTGGGAGAGATTTGGGATGTTTGATTACTTTGCAGTCTCAGTCTCTCTCCTTTCTCTCTCCCTCTACCTCTCTCTCTCACACACACACACATAAACAAATAATAAACATTCAAGCTGAGAGACAAAGGGTAATAATATTCATTCAATATTATTTATTGAGTGCTTATGTGTGCAGAGCACTGTACTAAGCACTTGGAAAAGTACAATTTAGCAATAGAGACAATTCCTGCCCACACCGGGCTTACAGTCTGGGGGGGAGAGGATAAAAGTAATAATAATGATGATTGATAACAATAACTGTGGTACTTGTTAAGCGCTTACTATGCCAGGCACTGTACTGAGTGCTGGGGTGGATACACACATAAGAGATAGAGAAAGGAAGATGGAGAAAGAGAGGACAAGATAGGAAAAAGGGAAATGAATTGAAAGAGAGCAAGAATGAGAAGAGCAAAGAAAACAGAGATGGAGATGAAGAGAAAGAGGAAAAGAGAGGGGCAAGGAGAGAAAGGCTGAGGGAAAGAAATAAAAGGAAAGACAGGAAAGACAGAAAAGACAGGATAGAGATTTTTACTCAAATGATGACTCAACTGAAGCTGACTTTCACCTGTATTGGTGGATATGGTCAATATAGCGGATGTGATGGGAGAAAAGCATCACTATCGATGAAAACACACAAAGACCACCCCTGATGAACTGGTGTGTTCGTGATTTGCGGTGTCCCACACTAGTCCTGATTCTGCCTCAGTCTTACCACTCTCTTGAAAGCTTTCTTGCTGGATTGCAGCAATTCAGGCTGGTCTGTCTGTTGCAGAGGTCTCCTGACATTTTGTGACAAGGTGTCTAACTGAATTCTGAAGTCATTTCCCATGCCCCACTTGCAGGCAGGGACCTCATTCGGCATAGTGTCCAGCACAGTTTCAGTCAATCTATCAGTCATATTTCTCAAGCGCTTACTGTGTGCAGAGCACTGTAGCGGGAGTTGGGAGAGTACAATACAACAGAGCTGGTAGACACATACCCTACCCACAATAATAATAATAATAATAATGATGGCATTTGTTAAGTGCTTTCTATGTGCAGAGCACTGTTCTAAGCGCTGGGGGGGATACACGGTGATCAAGTTGTCCCACATTGGGCTCACAGTCTTAATCCCCATTTTACAGATGAGATAACTGAGGCTCAGAGAAGGTAAGTGACTTGCCCAAGGTCACACAGCAGGCATGAGGCAGAGTCGGCATTTGAACCCATGTCCTCTGACTCCAAAGCCCAGGTTCTTTCCACTGAGCCACGCTGCTTCTGAGCTTACCGTATGGAGGGGAAGACAGAGGAAAATATAAATGTATAAATTACAGATATGGTCATAAGTGCTGTGGGATTGAGGGTGGGGTGAATAAAACATACAAGTCCAAGTGGAAGGAAGAAGAAGAAGGGAGTGCAAGAAGAGGAAATGAGAGCTCAGTTGGGGAAGACCTTGAGGAGATGTGATTTTTAAGAGGGATTTGGAGGTGGGAAGAGGAATGGTCTTGCAGATATGAAGAGGGAGGGAGTTCAAAGCCAGAGGCAGGATAGAGCTGAAGGGGAGGTGGCAAATTAATTGAGATCTGAGTATGGTGAGTAGGCTGGCATTAGAGAGCAAATTGTGCAGGCTGGGCTGGAGTAAGAAATCAGCAAGGTATGATAGGATGGGGCGAGGTGATTGAGGGTTTTAAAGTTGACAGTGAGGACTTTCTGCTTTATGCGGAGGTAGATGGACAACCACGGGAGGTTCTTGAGGAATGGGCAAGTGGGGGACTGAATAATAATGATAATGATGGCATTTATTAAGCGCTTACTATGTGCCAAGCCCTGTTCTAAGCGCTGGGGAGGTTACAAGGTGATCAGGTTGTCCCACGGGGGGCTCACAGTCTTCATCCCCATTTGACAGATGAGGTAACTGAGTCACAGAGAAGCTAAGTGACTTGCCCAAATTCACACAGCTGACAATTAGTGGAGTCGGAATTTGAACCCATGACCTCAGACTCCAAAGCCCCTGCTCTTTCCACTGAGCCACGCGGCTTCTCTGAATGATTGAATGATTTTATACACCCATGATCCGGGCAGCTGAGTGTCCTACATTGTCATCTGATATTGAATATGTCACATAGATGACAGTGTTAGATTAACCCCAGAGCTTAGAACAGTGCTCCAGCGTTTAGAACAGTGCTCCAGCACTTAGAACAGTGCTTTGCACATAGTAAGCACTTAATAAATGCCATCATTATTATCATTATTATTATTAGGGGTCATTCATGGAAAGAGCACGGGCTTTGGAGTCAGAGGTCATGTCAGCTGTGTGACTGCGGGCAAGTCACTTAACTTCTCTGTGCCTCAGTTACCTCATCTGTAAAATGGGGATTAAAACTGTGAGCCCCCCGTGGAACAACCTGATCACCTTGTAACCCCCCCACTGCTTAGAACAGTGCTTTGCACATAGTAAACGCTTAACAAATACCATCATTATTATTCATTCATTCAATCATATTTATTGAGTGCTTACTGTGTGCAAATCACTGTACTTACTGCTTTGGAGAGTCCAAAATAACAACAGACACATTCCCTGCCCACAATGAGTTCACAGTCTAGAGAGGGAGACAGACATTAGTATAAATAAATAAATGAATGAATAAATTGCAAATATATGCGTATGTGCTATGGAGATGGGAGGAAGGATGAATCAAGAAGCAAGGAAGAGTGGTGCAGAAGGGAGTGGGAAAAGAGGGAAGGAGGGCTTAGTCAGGGAAGGTTTCTTGAAGGAGATGTGCCTTTATTAATGTTTTGAAGTGGGGGAAAGTGCGATAGTTACGTGGTCCTTAATTCGATCAGAAATTAGATAAATTAGATATATCAGAAATCAGAAATAGAGAAGCAGCATGGCTCAGTGGAAAGAGCACGGACTTTGGAGTCAGGGGTCATGGGTTCGAATCCCAGCTCTGCCAATTGTCAGCTGTGTGACTTTGGGCAAGTCGCTTCACTTCTCTGTGTCTCAGTTTCCTCATCTGTAAAATGGGGATTAAGACTGTGAGCCCCCCGGGACAACTTGATCTCCTTGTAACCTCCCCAGTGCTTAGAACAGTGCTTTGCACATAGTAAGCACTTAATAAATGCCATTATTACTATTAGTATTGTTATTATTATTATTATTATTATTACTATTAGATGTCCCTCAGCCTAACAATTTCATCAGTACAGGCTTGGGGGTTCTATTTCTTTATCTTCCTTCTTGACGTCATTTTCCTCCTCATAGGTACCAAATTCTTATATAATAAAAGCTCATGGGGAATTCAAAGCTGCCTAGAAACAACTAGGACACTCTGATACAGTGGTATTTCATTTCTTAATATTTTCTCACCGGTTTGATTTTCTTAATGTTGCTCCACTTGGAAGCCACTAGAAAATGATTCTATTTGATTTAAGCAGCACCAGGCTGACCTTTCCCTTGTCCATGTCAGGAAAATAATTGCTCCGATAAATTCACGGCACCTCCCACAATTTGGCAAAACAGATGTCTCCTTCACGGAGAACCATACTCGAGGCCAAAACCTATCAAGGAACATACCACGTTCACTGGAGATGGAGACCGAAAGGCTCTAAAATTAGGGCATTCACCCCCATTTGCAAAAAGAAAAGGTCTGAAAAATCTTATTACGCAGAAAAGGGCCAGTGAACTGGGGGCACAGAGGTTTTTGGTTTTGCAGCGAGTTTGAATTCTCCTGAGATTCCATTTTCTATAGTCATCATCATCATCATCAATTGTATTTATTGAGCGCTTACTATGTGCAGAGCACTGTACTAAGCACTTGGGAAGTACAAATTGGCAACATATAGAGACAGTCCCTACCCAACAGTGGGCTCACAGTCTAAAAGGGGGAGACAGAGAACAAAACCAAACATACTAACAAAATAAAATAAATATAATAGATATGTACAAGTAAAATAAATAGAGTAATAAATATGTACAAACATATATACATATATACAGGTGCTGTGGGGAAGGGAAGGAGGTAAGAAGGGGAGGATGAAGAGGGGGACGAGGTGGAGAGGAAGGAAGGGGCTCAGTCTGGGAAGGCCTCCTGGAGGAGGTGAGCTCTCAATAGGGCCTTGAAGGGAGGAAGAGAGCACAGCACATGATCTGCTCTTCGCTACGATGGGATTGAGGTCAACATTATCAGTGGTGTTTACTGAGCACTTTCCATGTGCCGAGCACTGTGCTAAGGTCTTGGGAGACTACAACTGAGTTGGTAGGTACGTTCCCTGCCCACAATGAGTTTACAGTCTAGAGGGTGAGGCAGACAATGATATATATCATTTAGAGGGTATAATCGATACATGTGCACATCTTGGGCACAGTCTTCTAGACTGTGAGCCCACTGTTGGGTAGGGACCGTCTCTATATGTTGCCAACTTGTACTTCCTAAGCACTTAGTACAGTGCTCTGCACACAGTAAGCACTCAATAAATACGATTGAATGAATGTGCACATAAGTACTGTGAAGCAACATGGGGTAGTGGATAAGAGAAGCAGTGTGGCTCAGTGGAAAGAGCCCAGGCTTTGGAGTCAGAGGTTTTGGGTTCAAATCCTGGCTCCACCAATTGTCAGCTGTGTGACTTTGGGCAAGTCGCTTAACTTCTCTGGGCCTCAGTTCCCTCATCTGTAAAATGGAGATTAAGGCTGTGAGCCCCCCATGGGACAACCTGATCATCTTGTAGCCCCCCCAGCGCTTAGAACAGTGCTTCACACAAAGTAAGCACTTCACAAATACCATAATTATTATGAGAAGCAACGTGGCTCAGTGGAAAGAGCCCAGGCTTTGGTGTCAGAAGTCATGGGTTCAAATCCCGCTCCGCCAATTGTCAGCTGTGTGACTTTGGGCAAATAACTTAACTTCTCCAGGCCTCGGTTCTCTCATCTGTAAAATGGGGATGAAGCCTGTGAGCCCCTGTGGGACAACTTGATTACCTTGTACCCCCCCAGCACATAGAACAGTGCTTTGCACACATTTATTAAGTGCTTAATAAATGCCATCATTATTATTATTAAAGAGCACAGGTCTGGGAATTGCAAAGTCATGGGTTCTAATCCCCGCTCTGCCACTTGTCTGTTTACTTGCTGTGTGACACCTTGGTCACGTCATTTCATTCTCTGGGCCTCAGTTACCTCATCTGTAAAATGGGGATTAAGGCTGTGAGCCCTGTGCAGTACAGGGGCTGTGTCCAACCCGATTTGTTTGTACTGACCCCAGTGCTTAGTACATAGTAAGTGCTAAACAAATACCACAATTGGGGAAGCAGCATGGCATACTGGATAGATCATGGCCCCGGGAGTCAAGAGGTCGTGGGTTCTAATGCTGGCTCTGCCACCTGTCTGCCGTGTGACCTTGGGCAAGTCTCTTCAATTCTCTGGGCCTCAGTTACTTCATCTGTAAAACAGGGATTGAGACTCTGAGCCTCATGTGGGACAGGGCCTCTGTCCAACCCAATTAGCTTGTATACACCCCAGCACTTAGTACTGTGCCGGGCACATAGTAAGCACTTAAATCCCACAATTATTTTTATAATCATTATCATTCAAAGATTAGGTAAACTCCCTCTAAACTATAAAGTTGTGATCGGGGACCGTAAAGACTGATTTTGTCAAATTGTACTCTAAATGTTTACTACAGTGCTGTGCACACAATAAGAGCTCAATCAATCAATGGTATTTACTGAGCGCTTACTGTGTGCAGAGCACTGTACTAACTGCTTGGGAAGTTCAAATCGGCAGCATATAGAGACGGACCCTACCCAACAACGGGCTCACAGTCTGGAATGGGGAGACAGACAACAAAACAAGTAGAAAGGTGTCAATACCATCAAAATAAAGTGAATTGTAGCTATAGACAATAAATATAGTCTTCTAGACTTTAGTCTTCGAGACTGTGAGCCCGTTGTTGGGTAGGGACCGTCTCTATAAGTTGCCAACTTGTACTTCCCAAGCGCTTAGTACAGTGCTCTGCACACAGTAATTGCTCAATAAATACAATTGAATGAATGACTATAGCTCAATAAATACCATCAGTTGACTGATGAATCACAAAGCCAACTGGGTTCTCAACTAGCCTCTCCCCTCTCATTCATTCAATCATATTTATTGAGCGCTTACTGTGTGCAGAGCACTGTACTAAGTGCTTGGGCTGAGCCAACCAGAGGTGAGATTGGAGCCTGCAACTTATGGGAAGATCAGCAGGCAGAGTGACTTGTTTCTCCCTGCACCTGACAAGGAGATCAACAAACTGGGAATCTATCATTTGGGAAGCAGCATGGCCTGGTGTCTAGAGCCTGGGAATCAGAAAGACCTGAGTTCTAAATCCGCCTCTGCTACTTGTTCACTATGTGACCCGGGGCAAGTCACTTCACTTCTCTCTGCCTCAGTTCCCTCCTCTGTAAAGTGGGGATGAAGACTGTGAGCCCCATGTGGGACAGGGACTGTGTCCAACCTGATTAGCTTGTATCTACCCCAGGACCTAATAATTCCCTGGCACATAGTAATTGCTTAACAAATGCCACCATTATTTTTACTAACACTTATGGGCATATCTAGAGAAGCAGCGTGGCTCAGTGGAAAAGAGCCCGGGCTTTGGAGTCAGAGGTCATGGGTTCAAATCCCAGCTCCACCACTTGTCAGCTGTGTGACTTTGGGTAAGTCACTTCACTTCTCTGGGCCTCAGTTCCCTCATCAGCAAAATGGGGATGAAGACTGTGAGCCCCCCATGGGACAACCCGATCACCTTGTAACCTCCCCAGCGCTTAGAACAGTGCTTTGCACATAGTAAGCGCTTAATAAATTCCATTATTATTATCATTATTATATCTAGAAATTATTTTATTTATATTAATGTCTGTCTCCCCTTCTAGCCCGTAAACTCGCTGTGGACAGGGAACATGTCCACCAGCTCTCCTATATTATGCATGCCCAAGCACTTAGTAATAATAATAATAATAATAATAATAATAATAATAATGGGATTTATTAAGCACTTACTATGTGCAAAGCACTGTTCTAAGCACTGGGGAGGTTACAAGGTGATCAGGTTGTCCCACGGGGGCTCACAATCTTAATCCCCACTTTACAGATGAGGTAACTGAGGCCCAGAAAAGTTAAGTGACTTGCCCAAAGTCACACAGCTGACAATTGGCAGAGCCGGGATTCGAACTCATGAACTCTGACTCCAAAGCCCATGCTCTTTCCACTGAGCCATGCTGATTCCCGCAAGTACAGTGCTTGTACAAACTAAGTGCTTAATATGTCATTATTGCTATTTATTCCTCTCACATCTTTCCCCATTTAAACATCAACTTATCTGCATATGCATTTTTCCTTTTTCTTCTGCCTATAATTATTTTTCGTTTTTGTTTCCTCCCCTAGACTTTAAACCCCTGGAAGGTAGGGACCCTTTAGTCTAATTCTATTTTACTCTCTGACATTGCTTTGTCCCCAGTAGATTGTAAGAAAAGGCAGGAATTGTGCATACTAGGTCAATTGTACTCCCAAGCACTGAATATAGTGCTCTGCACACAGTAGCAGCTATGGATTGACTCATCGATGATCACAACATTCGAAACATAAAAAGCAATAGCATAGTGATAATAATTATAATGATGGCAACTGTCAAGCGCTTACTATGTGTCAAGCACTGTTCTAAGCGCTGGGGTAGATACAAGGTAATCAGGTTGTCCCAGGTGAGGCTTACAGTCTTCATTCCCATTTTCCAGATGAGGTAACTGAGACACAGAGAAATTAAGTGGCTTGCCAAAGGTCACAAGGGCAGACAAGAGGTGGAGCAGGATTAGAACCCATGTCCTCTGATTCCCAAACCTGGGCTCTTTCCACTAAGCCACACTGTAGTGATGACAAAGTTTCAGTGGAGAACCTTAAGGACCTTCTGAACAGAAAAGAAATGGAAAAAATCATAAAGAAAAACACCCGTCCACAACTTTCCCCTATAAAAAGATGAAGACTGTGAGCTCCTCATGGGAAAATGGACTGTGTCCAACCTGATTAGCTTGTATCGATTCCAGCTCTTAGAGCGGTGACTGGCATAGAGTAAGCACTTAATACCATCAAAAAGTTTTTCAAAAAAGACATAATTCTTTTCACAAATGAGAAGGGCTAAGAATCCTACAAGTGGGGCCTCCTCTCAAGTTGAGCACTATTGACAGGCATGAAGGCAGGGATCCTATCTACCAGGATCCCTAGAGAAGTGCTCGTACAAGAAGAAGAAGCAGCGTGGCTCAGTGGAAAGAGCAGGGGCTTTGGAGTCAGAGGTCATGGGTTCAAATCCCACTCCACCAGCAGTCAGCTGTGTGACTTTGGGCAAGTCACTTAACTTCTCTGTGCCTCAGTTACCTCATCTGTCAAATGGGGATTAAGACTGTGAGCTCCCCGTGGGACAACCTGATTGCCTTGTAATCTCCCCAGCGCCTAGAACAGTGCTTTGCACATAGTAAGCGCTTAATAAATGCCATCATCATTATTATTATTACCAACTCTAGTGTATTCTCACAGCACATAGGGTAATGTTCTGCACCCAATAAACCACTCCTCGTGCCAATTAAAGTAGTTTGTTTGATCACCTGCCCTCGGTCTGGTGACTTCTGGTCGTGCCTCTTCCAGACACGAGGTCTCCCCGTCACTGACCTAAACAAAGACGAACACGGTCCTCCCTCACACGCCAATTTTTTTTTATAATGGCATTTATTAAGCGCTTACTATGTGCAAAGCACTGTTCTAAGCACTGGGGAGGTTACAAGGTGATCAGGTTGTCCCACGGGGGGCTCACAGTCTTAATCCCCATTTTACAGATAAGGTAACTGAGGCAGAGAAGTTAAGTGACTTGCCCAAAGTCACACAGCTGACAATTGGCGGAATCAGGATTTGAACCCATGACCTCTGACTCCAAAGCCCATGCTCTTTCCACTGAGCCAATGTGCTTAGCTCGTTCAGAACGACCATCTTCTTCTTTCCCCTACTTTGTCCTCCCGGAATGCCCCTCACCCTGGCCTTTTTATTCATTCAATCGTATTTATTGAGCGTTTACTCTGTGCAGAGCACTGTACTAAGTGCTTGATGGCATAGTGGATAAAGCACAGGCTTGGGAGTCAGAGGTTGTGGGTTCTAATCCTGACTCTGCCACTTCTCTGCTTAGGTAAATCACAGCGTGGCTTAGTGGAAAGAGCCCGGGTTTGGGAATCAGAGGTTGTGGGTTCTAATCCCGGCTCTGCCACTTGTCAGCTGTGTGACTTTGGGCAAGTCATTTAAGACTGAGTCCCACGTGGGACAACCTGATTACCTTGTATCTAGCCCAGTGCTAAGAACAGTGCTTGGCACATAGTAAGCGCTTAACAAGTATCATCATCATTATTATTATTATTGTTCTCTGGACCTCAGTAATCTCATCTGTAAAATATGGACTGAGACTGTGACCTCCCTGTGGGACTGGGATGGAGTCTAACCCAATTTGTTTGTATCCACCCCAGCGCTTAGTACAGTGCCTGGTACACAGTAAGCACTTAACAAATACCACAATTATTACAATTATTTTTATTATTAGTGGTACTCTCATCCTAGAAGCGACATGGCCTAGTGGAAAGAGCAGGGCAGCCTGGGAGTCAGAGGACCTGGATTCTAATGACAGCCTTGTGAATTGCTTGCCACTCATTCATTCAATTCATTCAGTTGTATTTATTGAGTGCTTACTGTGTGCAGAGCACTGTACTAAGCGCTTGCCAATTGTCAGCTGTGTGACTTTGGGCGAGTCACTTCACTTCTCTCGGCCTCAGTTACCGTATCTGTAAAATGGGGATGAAGACTGTGAGCCCCCCGTGGGACAACCTAATCACCTTGTAACCTCCCCAGCACTGAGAACAGTGCTTTGTACATAGTAAGTGTTTAATAAATGCCATTATTATCATTATTATTGCCATGTGACCTTGGGCATGTCACAACTTATCTGTGCTTCAGTTACCTCACCTATAAAACATGGGTTAAATCCTCCTCCTTCCAACTTAGATTGTGAGCCTCTTGTGGGACAGAGACTGTGCCCAACCTGATTCATTCATTCATTCATTCAATCGTATTTAATGAGCACTTACTGTGTGCAGAGCACTGTACTAAGCGCTTGGGAAGTACAAGTGGGCAACGTATAGAGACGGCCCCTACCCAACAATGGGCTTACGGTCTAGAAGAGGGAGAAAGACAACAAAACAAAACACGTGGATGGGTGTCAAGTCGTCAGAACAAATAGAATTAAAGCTAGATGCACATCATTAACAAAATAAATAGAACAGTAAATATGTACAAGTAAAATAAATAGAGTAATAAATTTGTACAAACATATATCCAGGTGCTGTGGGGAGGGGAAGGAGGTAGGGCGGGGGGGATGGGGACGAGGAGAGGAAAAAGGGGGCTCAGTCTGGGAAGGCCTCCTGGAGGAGGTGAGCTCTCAGTAGGGCTTTGAAGGGAGGAAGAGAGCTAGCTTGGCGGATATGCGGATATTTATTGAGCACTTACTGTGTGCAGAGCACTGTACTAAGCGCTTGCCATGTGACCTTGGGCAGGTCACAACTTATCTGTACTTCAGTTACCTCACCTATAAAACATGCATTAAATCCTCCTCTTTCCAATTTAGATTATGAGCCTCATGTGGGACAGAGACTGTGCCCAACCTGATATACTTGTGTCTACCCCAGTGCACAGGACAGGGGTGGACACTTAGTAAGTGCTTAAATACTATAATAAAAAAAAAGATCATTCGCTCTCTGAGGGAGAGGATCTGAGGCTTACGCAGCCCATTTTAAATTTTCCACAATACTTTGCAATAATTGGTGGATAGAGCATGGGCCTGGGCTTCAGTAGGACCTGGGTTCTAATCCCAGGCCTGCCCCTTGACTGCTGTGTGACCTAGGGTGAGTCACTTCACTTCTATGTGCCCCCATTACCTCACCTGTCAAATGTAGATTAAATCCTCATTTCTCCAACCGAGACTGTGAGCCCCATTTGGGACATGGCCTGTGTCCAACCTGATTACCTTTTTTGATGATGATGATGGGATTTGTTAAGCGCTTACTATGTCCCAAGCACTGTTCTAAGCGCTGGGATAGATACAAGGTTATCAGGTTGTCTCATTTGGGGCTCACACTCTTGTTCCCCATTTTACAGATGAGGTAAAAGGCACAGAGAAGTGAAGTGACTTGCCCAAAGTCACACAGCTGGTAGAGTCAGGACTAGAACCCACAACCTCTGACTCCCAAGTCCGTGCTCTTTCCATTAAACCACACAGCTTATCCAAATACCCTTAGTACAGAGCCTGGCATATAGTAAGCACTTGATAATAATAATAATAGTGATGGCATTTATTAAGTGTTTACTATGTGCAAAGCACTGTTCTAAGTGCTGGGGAGGTTACAAAATGATCAGGTTGCCCACGGGGGGCTCACAGTCTTAATCCCCATGTTACAGGTGAGGTAACTGAGACACAGAGAAGTTAAGTGACTTGCCCAAAGTCACACAGCTGACAGTTGGCAGAGCCGGGATTTGAACCCATGAACTCTGACTCAATCAATCAATCAATCATATTTATTGAGCGCTTACTGTGTGCAGAGCACTGTACTAAGCGCTTGGGAAGTACAAGTTGGCAACATATAGAGACAGTCCCTACCCAACAGCGGGCTCACAGTCTAAAAGGGGGAGACAGAGAACAAAACCAAACATACTAACAAAATAAAATGAATAGGATAGATATGTACAAGTAAAATAAATAGAGTAATAAATATGTACAAACATATATACATATATACAGGTGCTGTGGGGAAGGGAAGGAGGTAAGATGGGGAGAAGGAGAGGGGGACGAGGGGGAGAGGAAGGAAGGGGCTCAGTCTGGGAAGGCCTCCTGGAGGAGGCGAGCTCTCAGTAGGGCCTTGAAGGGAGGAAGAGAGCTAGCTTGGCGGATGTGTGGAGGGAGAGCATTCCAGGCCAGGGGGATGACGTGGGCCGGGGGTCGACAGTGGGACAGGCGAGAACAAGGCACGGTGAGGAGATTAGCGGCGGAGGAGCAGAGGGTGCGGGCTGGGATGGAGAAGGAGAGAAGGGAGGTGAGGTAGGAGGGGCTCTTTCCACTGAGCCATGCTGCTTCTCACTTCTGCAGATAATACAATTGATGCTGATGACAATGATGATAATGTGCTTTTAAGACTACAGAAGCCACTTAGGGTTAAACATCTTGCTGACTGCATTTTCATAGTGGGAAGGAACTTGGGCCAAAGCATTTTAATGAGTAATGGAATCTCAACTTTCACTTCTCAGAACTGACACTGCAGAGAAAACGGCCCTCTTTTCATCCTTGCTTAATGTTAGTTTCCCCACCCACCCTGCCCCAACAGTGAATCCCTTGCACATTGAAATGATACTAATAATAATAATAATAATGGCACTTATTAAGCACTTACTATGTGTGAAGCACTGTTCTAAGTGCTGGGGAGGTTACATGGTGATGAGGTTGTCCCACGGAGGGCTCACAGTCTTCATCCTCATTTTACAGATGAGGTAACTGAGGCACGGAGAAGTTAAGTGACTTGCCCAAAGTCACACAGCTGACAATTGGCGGAGTCTGGATTTGAACCCATGACCTCTGACTCTAAAGCCCGTGCTCTTTTCACTGAGCCACGCCGCTTCTTTGAAACCAATGGTTATAATCACTGGTGTTTCTGGATATTTGATATTTCCTTAATCAGCATTATTCTTTCTAGGCCAACTTAAAAAATAATTGTGCCTACCTTCCCTTACCTAGAAAGTCCATTTATCCAATTTTGGATAAATCGAGTTGGACACAGTCCCTGTCCCACATGGGTTACAGTCTTAATCACCCTTTGACAGATGAGGTAACTGATGCCCAGAGAAGTGAAGTGACTCATCCTAGGTCACACAGCAGACAAGTGGCGGAGCCGGGATTAGAACTGAAGATCATGAACATACACCACGTTGCTTCTAAGAAGTATGAACCGTCCACTGCTCCCCTTAGAGATGCCCTCTGTGGCCCGGCTGCTCCGGACTAAGGACTCTCTAACCTTGGACTGCTGGCACGCCCATTATCAGCCTCTGCTCCACCTTGGTACAACTCAAAAACCAGCAGCATCGCGAGGCCTCCTCAACTCTTAGAACATGGAGAGGACAGTAGCTGCAGCTGTGACATCTTTGACTGTTGTCCTGGGCTGTGAAGAACTGGGCATCCTGCTGTTCAATTAAACAATCGGTCAATCAGTTGCACTTTTTGAGGGCTTACTTTCTGCAGAGCATTGTAATAAGAGCCTAGGAGGGTACAATAGAACAGAGTTAGCAGGCATATTGCCTTCCTGCAATGAGCAACAGCCGATAGAGGGATATACACATTGAAATTAATAAATTATAGACATGGACATAGGTGCTGTGGGGCTGAGGGAGGGGTGAATAAATGCTGGAAATCCAAGTACAAAGGTGAGGTCAAAGAAAGGAGGAGAAGAGGAAATGAGGGCTTATTTGGGAAAGGCCTCTCAGAGGAAATGTGATGGTTATCATTCTGACCATCATCTTTTCCTTCTACATTTTCTTTCATCTTTCCTTATATTTCTGTTGTTAATCCCTTCTCCCAACTTCTCCAGAGTTGTCTGCAATGCTTGATAATAATAACACAATAATGATAGCATTTTTTAACTATGTGCAAAGCACTGTTCTAGCACTGGGGAGGTTACAGGTTGTCCCATGGGGGGGCTCACAGTCTTCACCCCCATTTTACAGATGAGAGAACTGAGGCACAGAGAAGTGAAGAGACTTGCCCAAAGTCACACAGCTGACAATTGGCAGAGCCGGGGTTTGAACCCATGACCTCTGACTCCAAAGCCCATGCTCTTTCAACTGAGCCACGCTGCTTCTCATTAAGCACTGATCATTGATGACCATGATGGTATGCTTTAAGTGCTTACTATGTGCCAAGCACTGTCCTAAGTGCCAAGGAGGATTCAAGGTAATAAGGTCAGACACGATCCTTGACTCCTCTCTCTCATTCAACGCGCATATTCAGTCCATCACTAAATCCTGTCAGCCCAACTTTCACAAAATCGCTAACATCCACCCTCTCCTCTCCATCTGAACCGCTATCACGTTACTACAATCACTCATCCTTTCCTGCCTGGATTACTGCATTCATTCAATCATATTTCTTGAGCGCTTACTGTGTGCAGAGCACTGTACTAAGCACTTGGGAAGTACAAGTTGGCAACATATAGAGATGGTCCCTACCCAACAGCGGGCTAACAGTCTAGAAGACTGCATCAGTCTCCTTGCTGACCTCCCAGCCTCCCGTCTCTCCCGACTCCAGTCCAGATTTCACTCTGCTGCCCAGATCGTTTTTCTACAGCAACGTTCAGGACACGTCACCCCACTCCTCAAAAAACTCCAGTGGTTGCCTATCCACCTCCACAAACAAAAGCTCCTCACCATTGGCTTTAAAGCAGTCCAGGGGCCCTCTCTTGACCCCACCTCACCTTCTAGTTATCGCCCCATATCCCTCCTACCATTCCTTTCCAAACTCCTTGAACGAGTTGTCTACACGCGCTGCCTAGAATTCCTCAACAACAACTCTTTCCTCGACCCCCTCCAGTCTCGCTTCCGTCCCCTTCATTCCACGGAAACTGCCCTCTCAAAGGTCACCAATGACCTCCTGCTTGCCAAATCCAACGGCTCATATTCTGTCCTAATCCTCCTCGACCTCTCAGCTGCCTTCGACACTGTGGACCACCCCCTTCTCCTCAACACGCTATCTGACCTTGGCTTCACAGACTCCGTCCTCTCCTGGTTCTCCTCTTATCTCTCCGGTCGTTCTTTCTCAGTCTCTTTTGCAGGCTCCTCCTCCCCCTCCCATCCTCTTACTGTGGGGGTTCCCCAAGGTTCAGTGCTTGGTCCCCTTCTGTTCTCAATCTACACTCACTCCCTTGGTGACCTCATTCACTCCCACGGCTTCAACTATCATCTCTACGCTGATGACACCCAGATCTACATCTCTGCCCCTGCTCTGTCCCCCTCCCTCCAGGCTCGCATCTCCTCCTGCCTTCAGGACATCTCCATCTGGATGTCCGCCCGCCACCTAAAGCTCAATATGTCGAAGACTGAGCTCCTTGTCTTCCCTCCCAAACCTTGTCCTCTCCCTGACTTTCCCATCTCTGTTGACGGCACTACCATCCTTCCCGTCTCACAAGCCCGCAACCTTGGAGTCATCCTCGACTCCGCTCTCTTATTCACCCCTCACATCCAAGCCGTCACCAAAACCTGCCAGTCTCAGCTCCGCAACATTGCCAAGATCCGCCCTTTCCTCTCCATCCAAACTGCTACCCTGCTCATTCAAGCTCTCATCCTATCCCGTCTGGACTACTGCACCAGCCTTCTCTCTGATCTCCCATCCTCGTGTCTCTCTCCACTTCAATCCATACTTCATGCTGCTGCCCGGATTATCTTTGTCCAGAAACGCTCTGGGCATATTACTCCCCTCCTCAAAAATCTCCAGTGGCTACCAATCAATCTGCGCATCAGGCAGAAACTCCTCACCCTGGGCTTCAAGGCTCTCCATCACCTCGCCCCCTCCTACCTCACCTCCCTTCTCTCCTTCTACTGCCCAGCCCGCAACCTCCACTCCTCCACCGCTAATCTCCTCACTGTACCTCGTTCTCACCTGTCCCGCCGTCGACCCCTGGCCCACGTCATCCCCCGGGCCTGGAATGCCCTCCCTCTGCCCCTCCGCCAAGCTAGCTCTCTTTCTCCCTTCAAGGCCCTGCTGAGAGCTCACCTCCTCCAGGAGGCCTTCCCAGACTGAGCCCCTTCCTTCCTCTCCCCCTCATCCCCCTCTCCATCCCCCCATCTTACCCCCTTCCCTTCCCCACAGCACCTGTATATATGTATATATGGTTGTACATATTTATTACTCTATTTATTTATTTATTTATTTATTTTACTTGTACATTTCTATCCTATTTATTTTATTTTGTTGGTATGTTTGGTTCTGTTCTCTGTCTCCCCCTTTTAGACTGTGAGCCCACTGTTGGGTAGGGACTGTCTCTATGTGTTGCCAATTTCTACTTCCCAGGCGCTTAGTACAGTGCTCTGCACATAGTAAGCGCTCAATAAATACGATTGATTGATTGATTGATTGATTGATTAGAATCTAGGTCCCCGTCTGTCAGGCCTGAGACCTTTCCACTAGCTCATGGTTCCTAAAAAATGCCACAATTATTATAATTGCATTATGAACTTCTTGTGCACCAGTGGCAATCTCTATAGCTCATCTGGGTGCTTTCCCAATTCTGGAAAGGAATATTTCAAGTCCAATTTATGTGATCACTGAGTCCTGCCAAAGGAATACAATTCTCTACCTTGCTGCATGTAAAAGAGGGAGGAAAAGAGGGAGGAAAAGAGGGAAGAAATGAGGGATGAAACGAGGGAGGAAAAGAGGGAGGAAAAGAGGGAGGAAAAGAGGGAGGAAAAGAAGGAGAAACAGAGGGAGAAAAAGAGGGAGAAAAAGAGGGAGAAAAAGAGGGAGGAAGGAAAAAATAATGAAACGTATCTAGTGCTTACTAATGTGCCAAGCAGTAGGCTATGTTCTGGGACAGTTACAAGATGACTCTGTGCCTCAGTTACCTCATCTGTAAAATGGGGATTAAGATTGTGAGCCCCCCGTGGGACAACCTGGTCACCTTGTAACCTCCCCAGCACTTAGAACAGTGCTTTGCACATAGTAAGCGCTTAATAAATGCCATCATTATTATTATTGTTATTAAGGTCATAAGGTTGGACACACAGGGCTCACGGTCTGAGGGGAAAGGAGAATAGATAAGTCATCCACAATTTTTCAGATAAGGAAACAAAGGCACAGAGAAGCTAGGCGAGTTGCTAAAGTCTCGGAGGCAGGATTCGAATCCAGGTCTCCTGACTCCCAATTTCGAGTCTTGTCATTACTTCCTCCATATTTCATCCCCACCTCTCCACCTCACAACAGGAAAGATTATGATGCATTGTACTCATTTTGAGCATTTTCCTAGGGGTTTTCATCAGTTCTGTTGTTTTCTTTCCTTAGGGCAATTTCAATTTCCGTATTGTAGTGGGATTTGGATTGATACTGTATTTCTTGCCCTATTCTCTTTGGATTGGTTCTTCATCTATCCTTTTTCAAAATGAATTCAAACCCACCCCAAATGAAAATCTCTAACTCTGAAAGGTATCCTTCCATCTCCCATCTTTTATCGTTATGTCGCGTTACGTCCTATCACCTCAGGTAAATACTTATCTCTCTGTAAAGTGTTGATAAATAAGCCATAATAAAGGACAGTTTGAAATGAACAAAATGCAGGAAGAGGTAATAGAATCTGTGCTCTACCTATTTCCTTTGGCCCTCAAAAGAGAGTCTGCCAATGTGTACAAATATCATAGCATATTAAGGTCTCCAAATTTTGTGTACAAACAAAAATTGAGGATGATAAAACTGAGCTCAAAATATTTGAAGAGGAAATGCCTGGAACTCTGCCAGATGATCTAGCACAGCATTTATAAACAATTTAACTTGGGAGACTAGTACGGCCTGTCAGTTTGCTTATGGCAAGGTTTGGGGGTTAGATTTTGAAGACGTTATCCCGCCTAAGAGAACCTTGGAAACTTCTGAGATGACAAAAACATTCATTTGCTGCAGATGCCATATGACAGAAAGATTCGGAGAGAATTCCTGAACTATCTTGAGATACAGTTTCACATTTTCTCTTTAAACCAGTCGCCTTATTTAAAATAAACATGGCAAAATATTATAATTGGAAACTCATAAAATATTCAGCACCCACTGCACCTCTATCATTATAACAACACAGAAACTCGCCTCATCCCTGCATCACACATTGTAACTCCTCTAACCTTTCCAATCACTTAGTCCTGAAACACTAGACCACTTCACTTGAATTCTCTGCTAATTATAGTATTTCCCTCTCACTACCTGAGTTCAATTAAACCTTTTGACCAACTGGTGTAGGCAGGGGGTGTGCCCTGATGGAAAGATCACATATAATCCCACCTTGGGTAAGTCACGTCACTGTGCCTCAGTTTCCTCATTTAGAAATGGAGAAACAGCATGGCTCAGTGTAAAAAGCACAGACTTTGGAATCAGAGGTCATGGGTTCACATCCCCACTCTGCCAATTGTCAGCTGTGTGACTTTGGGCAAGGCACCTAACTTCTCTGGACCTCAGTGACCTCATCTGTAAAATGGGGATGAAGACTGTGAGCCCCTTGTGGGACAACCTGAACACCTTGTATCCCCCAGCGCTTAGAACAGTGCTTCGCACATAGTAAGTGCGTAGAACCCGTTGTTGGGTAGGGACTGTCTCTATATGTTGCCAACTTGTACACCCCAAGTGCTTAGTACAGTGCTCTGCACACAGTGAGTGCTCAATAAATATGATTGAATGAATGAACAAAGGCCATCATCATTATTATTATTATTATAAATGCCTATTATACCACCCCCTTAGACTGAACTTCATGTGGGCAGAAACAATGTCTGATTTGATTACACCCTGTCTGCCCTTGCACTCAATACAGTCCTTTGCAGCTGGTAAATTCTTAGCAACTACTTCAACTACTCTTCTTATTTTTCAAAATATCCTTGCAGTTGACTCCCCTCTTCCTTGTTGTTTGGAACCTACTCCAACTCTTTCATTAAATTGTATTTATTGAGTGATTACTTTGTACAGAGCACCATACTAAGCACTTGGGAAGGACAATACAGCGAGAAGCAGCGTGGGCTCAGTGGAAAGAGCCCGGGCTTTGAAGTCAGAGGTCATGGGTTCATATCCCAGCTCAGCCAATTGTCAGCTGTGTGACTCTGGGAAGTCACTTAAATTCTCTGTGTCTCAGTTACCTCATCTGTAAAATGGGAATTAAGACTTGTCAGCCCCCCGTGGGACAACCTGATCACCTTGTAACCTCCCCAGTGCTTAGAATAGTGTTTTGCACATAGTAAGTGTTTAATAAATGCCATTATTATTTCAGCAATAAATAATAATAATAATGATGATGGCATTTAAGTGCCTACTAGTTGGCTTATGTTGCCAACTTGTACTGCCCAAGTGCTTAGTACAGTACTCTGCACACAGTAAGCACTCAATAAATATAATTGAATGAATAGGTGCAAAGCACTGTTCTAAGCACTGGGGAGGATTCAAGGTGATCAGGTTGTCCCACGTGGGGCTCACAGTCTTAATCCCCACTTTACAGATGAGGGAACTGAAGCACAGAGAAGCTAAGTGACTTGTCCAAGGTCGCAAAGCTGACAGGTGGCAGTCAGGATTTGAACCCATGACCTCTGACTCCGAAGCCCATGCTCTTTTCCAATGAGCCACGCTGTTTCTCCAGAGACAATCCCTGCCCACAAATGGCTCACAGTAGATAGGAGGAAGGTTCTCAGTTAACCAAATTATCCTTAATTGTCCTGCCCCAGAACTTCTGTCTCTCACTGTGCCCCCAAATGAACCTCCCCATTCTGATTTTCTCTCCTTCAAAACCCTTCTCAAACCCTACTATCCAAAGGAAGCATTGCCTGATTATCACCATAGTGGAGGCCAATTGGCACACATCCAGCCATTTCACTCAGATTGGCACCCTTTATTCATCATTCCTTCACCCCCCCACATAACTTATGTACATATCTGGAATTTATTTGTTTAAATTGTTGGCTGTCTTCCCCTCTAGACTATAAGCTCATTGCGACAGGGTTTACCAACTCTATTATAATGTACTCTCCCAGTGCTTAGTACACTGCTCTGCACACAGAAAGCACTCAATACATTGAATTGATCTCCCCTGGCTCATCTCAATCAATGGCATTTATTAACTACTTAAGGGGTGCAGAATACTATATTAAGTGCTTGAAAATATCGGCGAGTTTATGCATAGATTTTGACTTTCCAGCTCGTTTCTCCTGGTTGGTGAGGGCAGAAAATGAGAAGAGGATGAGGGAAGGGGAAAGGGAGAAGAAAGAGGGAGAGACTTTTCTGTGCTGCATTTAAATTGCTCCACCTGGCTTGCTGATTAATTCTCTTCCCCAGCTGGTTCTGGAAAATATAGTTCTTTGGCTTCTAGAAAATGTCACTTCCACGCAGCAGGGGACAGGAAGATAGTGAGCTTCCTCTTTTCCCTGCAGCCCCTTAAACACAGCTCTGTCTTCCAAAAGACTGTGAGCCCCAGGTGGGACAACCTGATTACCTTTTATCTACCCTGGTGCTTACAACAGTGCGGGGCATATAGTTAAGTGCTTAACAAAGGCCACCATTATTGTTATTATTTTTCAAAAAAGGGTCTGAACATAACCCCAGGAAAGGCAGGCTCTGCTGACAAAGGTCGGTTACCACGTGAGCCCACTGTTGGGTAGGGACTGTCTCTATATGTTGCCAATTTGTACTTCCCAAGCGCTTAGTACAGTGCTCTGCACATAGTAAGTGCTCAATAAATACGACTGATGATGATTATTTCTCAGAATGATCCAGTGCCACAGTCAGAGTCTGACCATCCCAATGGGACTCTTCCTATGTTCTTCTCCTTTCATAATAATAATAATGATGGTATTTGTTAAGCATCTACTACTACTAATAATAATAATGATGGCATTTGTTAAGTGCTTACTATGTGCAAAGCACTGTTCGAAGTGCTGGGGAGGATATAAGATGATCAGATTGCCCCATGTGGGGCTCACATCTCATTTTACAGATGAGGCAACTGAGACACAGAGAAGTGACTTGCCCAAAGTCACACAGATGACAAGCGTCGGAGTCAGGATTAGAACCCAGGACCTCTGACTCCCAAGCCCGGGCTCTTTCCATTAAACCACGGTGCTTCTCTTATGAGATACAGCCAACAGTGCCACTTCAGAGAGAAGTCAGGAAAACTCGGAGTTCTGTTTAGCAATTCTTTTATTGCTTAGGGATTAAAATTAATCACCATTCAATATGTCTGATTTAAGACCTAGTCTCCACACCTACACAAGTCTGAATCACATTCATTAAAACGGCAATAACTTCTATCTATAGACACTTGCCGTGGTCAGTTTTCAACACGATCTTTCAAGTGTGAAAAAAATGATAAAAATACCTTCCATTAATGTTGCACTCTTCAATCACAGAAGGTTTTTTGCATATTATATGTGTTGAAGTTCTGCCGTCTATTGCATGCGTTTAACTCCGTTCTGAAGTCGGTTACTATGGAAGTAGGGGAATCTTTCTTCCCTGAAGAATTGCCAATCACGCAGTGCTTGCCCAAATCTGCCTCTTCCCGAGGTCAACAGACAACCTCATAAAGCCTAATGGTTATGTAATCAAAATGGCTCGCTCTTTGGCCTCATCTTCATTTCCAGGGGACTAGATTTGGGGCAGGTGTGGTCCTCTCTCAAACAGTGCAGTTCTCTGAGCACAGTTGATGCTCAATTAATTCGATTGACGCGCTGATATCTTCCATTTACCCAACTCCCCATCGGATAGATCCCCAATTTAAGCTCAGACATTTGCACTATCCTTGTATGGAAGGTTTTTGGGTTTTTTTTTTTTTTTTAGTCTAAAGTAAATGAAGATTTGAAAATTACTACATTTAGTATCCCATTTTTTTCTAACTCCGTTTCAATTTTCTAAATGCCGAAATGTTTCAGAGGTTTCCTGACACCGAAGCCACATGGCCTAATGGATAGACCACTGGCCTGGGAGTCTGAAGGACCTGGGTTCTAATCCCGGCTCTGCTGTATGACTTTGAGCAAGTCACTTAACTTCTCTGTGCCTCAGCTACCTCATCTGTAAAATAGGGATTAAGAATGTAGCCCCCATGTAGGATGGGGACTGTGTCCAAACCGATTTGTTTGTATCTACCCCAGCGCTTAGTATACTGCCTGGCACCTAGTAAGCACTTAATAAATACTACAATTATTATTATCAACCCATTAATATCCTGGAAGCAAATGTAAAGAAGTGTAAGAAGAGATATTTAACCTGTGAGAAGATAAAATTGTTTTAGACAATTTGCAGTATGCAGTTTAATTCAATTGTATTTATTGAGTGCTTACTGTGTGTAAAACACTGTACTACTACTACTACTAATGGTATTTGTTATGTGCTTACTACATGCAAAGCACTGCTCTAGGCACTGGGGAGATACAAGATGATCAGGTTTTCCCCCCTTGGGGCTCACAGTCTCAATCCCCATTTTACAGATAAGGTAACTGAGACACAGAGAAGTTGTGACTTGCCCAAGGTCACACAGCCGATAAGTGGTGGAGCAGGAATTAGAACCCACGACCTCTGACTCCAAAGCCTGTGCTCTTTCTACTGAGCCACGCTGCTTCTCTACTAAGCACCGGGGAGAGTACAATACTGTACAGATGGACACATTCCCAGCTCACAATAAAGTTACTTTTTAGAGGAGTACTGCAGATGATATTTTTCAGTTATGTTTTAAAGTTATTCTAATAATACTTTCTGTTATGTCTAAATGTTTATAAGTAAAATTCTAATTCTATTGTGATGTTACATCTTGAATTAAAATCTTGAACAAATATTTTTTGAAAAAAGAAGCTGAAAGAAAATTATCTAGGCATAACAAAATCACTTAAAACATCTGGTAGAAGCAGAGGATATCATTAAATGCCACAGTTGCATACTTCTATCAGCAGTAAGAGGCATAGCGACAATTCAATTAATTTAGGGCCAAAAGAGAGAGACAACCACCGAGTTGGAAATGAATAAGGCCGAAAGTAGTGATGCAAATTGGAAGAAGGCCAGCCCCCTTGGGATTAACTACTCTGCCTTCTGTAGACGGGAGTCTTGAGATCTCTCATTTTCAAAAGGGCCAGTGCTTTGTTTTACATCTTGTCAGGAAGATGTGTGATTTTTATCTTATGGAACACCTGCAGTATTTCTTGTGAGTGTAGGTTTTTTTCCATGCAGGAGTTTTTTTTTCCTTCCTTTTTAGGCGAAGACAGACCAAACACATTGGGATCCGGTTATCCTGAGTTCTTTGACAAACCCTTTTTAAAACTATTACCGACAAACCGCTTACGAACAGGTTGGGGTCTTTTTCCCATCACGCAGGGTCCGGGGACAACTCGGAGGCCACGCGATTGCTCTTTTGTGTATCATCTCAATTCTGCATCCAAGTAGAGCTTACAAAAGCTAAACAAATCCCTTTCTTCCTATATAATGCCACACAAGAAATCAATTGTTTAGTCCAGGCTGGCGACATTACTGCCACCTTTAATGGGGTAAAATAGCCATTCCTCTTCAGAGGAAATGAGGTTTAAGGAGAATCTACTCAAATCAAAATGAGGGTCAGAAAGTCATTGAATCGATTGGGATCTTGGTGTCGTCCTGGGCAAGGAAGTTTGGAAACTAACCCTAGATTTCAATATATATGTGTCTATGTGTGTGCATACACATTCATTCATTCAATCATATTTATTGAGTGCTTACTGTGTGCAGAGCACTGTACTAAGCACTTGCGAAGTACAAGTCGGCAACATAAACAGACGGTCCCTACCCAACAATGGGCTCACAGTCTAGAAGGGGGAGAAAGACAACAAAACAAAACATATAGACAGGTGTCAAAACCGTTAGAATAAATGTATATATGTGTGTATATTTGTGTAAAGAAGCAGTGTGGCTCAAATCCCGGCTCTGCCAACTGTCAGCTGTGTGACTTTGGGCAAGTCACTTAACTTCTCTGTGCCTCAGTGACCTCATCTGTAAAATGGGGATTAAGACTGTGAGCCCCCCGTGGGACAACCTGATCACCTTGTAACCTCCCTAGTGCTTAGAACATAGTTTAGTGAACTCATTCGCTCCCACGGTTCAACTATCATCACTACGCCGATGACACCCAAATCTACATCTCTGTCCCTGCTCTCTCTCCCTCCCTTCAGGCTCGTGTCTCCTCCTGCCTTCAAGACATCTCCATCTGGATGTCTGCCTGCCATCTAAAACTCAATATGTCCAAGACTGAACTCCTTATCTTCCCTCCCAAACCCTGCCCTCTCCCTAACTTTCCCATCACTGTTGATGGCACCACCATCCTTCCCGTCTCACAAGCCTGCAACCTGGGTGTCATCCTTGACTCTGCTCTCTCGTTCACCCCTCACATCCAATCCGTCACCAAAACCTGCTAGTCTCACCTCCGCAACATCGCCAAGATCCACCCTTTCCTCTCCATCCAAACTGCTACCCTGCTGGTTCAATCTCTCATCCTATCCCGACTGGATGACTGCATCGGCCTCCTCTCTGATCTCCCATCCTCCTGTCTCTCCCCACTTCAATCCATACTTCACGCTGCTGCCTGGATCATCTTTGTACAGAAACGCTCTGGGCATGTTACTCCCCTCCTTAAAAATCTCCAGCGGCTACCAATCAACCTACGCATCAGGCAAAAACTCCTCACTCACGGCTTCAAGGCTGTCCATCCCCTCGCCCCCTCCTACCTCACCTCCCTTCTTTCCTTCTCCAGCCCACCCTGCACCCTCTGCTCCTCTGCCGCTAATCTCCTCACTGTACCTCGTTTTCGCCTGTCCCGCCGTCGACCCCCGGCCCCCGTCCTCCCCCTGGCTTGGAATGCCCTCCCTCCGTACATCCACCAAGCTAGCTCTCTTCCTCCTTTCAAAGCCCTACTGAGAGCTCACCTCCTCCAGGAGGCCTTCCCAGACTGGAAGACCTCCTTCTCCTCCCCACAGCACCTGTATATATGTTTGTACAGATTTACTACTCTATTTATTTTACTTGTACATATTTAGTCTATTTTATTTTGTTAATGTGTTTTGTTTTGTTGTCTGTCTCCCCCTTCTAGACCGTGAGCCTGCTGTTGGGTAGGGACCGTCTCTATCTGTTGCCAACTTGTACTTCCCAAGAGCTTAGTACAGTACTCTGCACACAGTAAGCGCTCAATAAATATGATTGAATGAATGAATGAATAGTAAGCGCTTAATGAATGCCATCATTATATATATATAAAGAGAGCCTGTGTGTGCAGTATTATGTAGCATGAAAAGCATTTAATGTGAAATAAGTACAGAATATTGATTGTATAAGTAACATTAGAGCATTAATTGACAAAATAGAGAAGCAGCATAGTCTAGTGGAAAATGCATGAGTCTGGAACTCAGCAGAACTGCCTTCTAATCCCCACTCCACCACTTACCTACTATGTGACTTCTGGCAAGTCGATTCACTTCTCTGGGCCTCAGTTTCCTCTCCTGGAAAACTGGGATTCAATACCTGGTCTCCCTCCTATTTAGACAGTGAGCCCAATGCTGGAGAAGGACTGTGTCTGAACTATCTTGGATTTAGTCCAGCATTTAGTTGAGCGCTTGGCCCATACTGAGCGCATAAAAAGCACCATTCATTCATTCATTCAATGGTATTTATTGAGCACTTACAGTGTGCAGAGCACTGTACTAAGAGCTTGGGTGAGTACAATGGAGAAGCAGCATGGCTCAGTGGAAAGAGCCTGGGCTTTGGAGTCAGAGGTCATGATTCAAATCCTGGCTCCACCACTTTTCAACTGTGTGACTTTGGGCAAGTCACTTAACTTCTCTGGGCCTCAGTTACCTCATCTGTAAAATGGGGATTAAGACTGTGAGACCCACCATGGGACAACCTGATCGCCTTATATCCCCCCCAGAGCTTAGAACAGTGCTTCACACATGGTAAGCACTTAACAAATACCATTATTATTATTATTATTATTAAAATACAACAACAGACACATTCCCTGCCCACAATGACCTTACGGTCTAGAGTGGGAGATACAAATAAATATAAATGAATTACAGATATGGACAAAAGGGCTTTGCGGCTGGGAGGGGGAGATTATTACTACTATTATTACATCATTAATGCCTCCTCAACCCCTCATTATCATAAGCAACTTTCCTTCTCTATTTTCAAAAACTGTTTGAAAGCCCTCCTTCTACAGGTGGATTTCCTTGATTCATTTATCTTCTCCCCAGTAATAATAATAATAATGGCATTTATTAAGCACTTACTATGTGCAAAGCACTGTTCTAAGCGCTGGGGAGGTTACAAGGTGATCAGGTTATCAATCAATCAATCGTATTTATTGAGCGCTTACTGTGTGCAGAGCACTGTACTAAGCGCTTGGGAAGTACAAGTTGGCAACATATAGAGACAGTCCCTACCCAACAGTGGGCTCACACTCTAGAAGGGGGAGACAGAGAACAAAACCAAACACATTAACAAAATAAAATAAATAGAATAGATAAGTACAAGTACAATAAATAAATAGAGTAATAATTATGCACAGACATATATACATATATACAGGTGCTGTGGGGAAGGGAAGGAGGTAAGACGGGGGGATGGAGAGGGGGACGAGGGGGAGAGGAAGGAGGGGGCTCAGTCTGGGAAGGCCTCCTGGAGGAGGTGAGCTCTCAGTAGGGCCTTGAAGGGAGGAAGCGAGCTAGCTTGGTGGATGAGCAGAGGGAGGGCATTCCAGGCCCGGGAGAGGACGTGGGCTGGGGGTCGATGGTGGGACAGGCGAGAACGAGGTACGGTGAGGAGATTAGCGGCAGAGGAGCGGAGGGTGCGGGCTGGGCTGGAGAAGGACAGAAGGGAGGTGAGGTAGGAGGGGGCGAGGGGGTGGACAGCCTTGAAGCCCAGGGTGAGGAGTTTCTGCCTGATGTGCAGATTGATTGGTAGCCACTGGAGATTTTTGATGAGGGGAGTAACATGCCCAGAGCATTTCTGGACAAAGACAATCCGGGCAGCAACATGAAGTCTGGATTGAAGTGGGGAGAGACACAAGGATCGGAGATCAGAGAGAAGGCTGATGCAGTAGCCTTCAGGCAGGGTTTGGGAGGGAAGACAAGGAGTTCAGTCTTGGACATGTGCCCCATGGGGGGCTCACAGTCTTAACCCCCATTTTCCAGATGAGGGAACTGAGGCCTAGAGAAGTGAAGTGACTTGCCCAAAGTCACACAGCTGACAAGTGGCAGAGTGGGATTTGAATCCATGACTTCTGACTCCAAAGCCCGTGCTCTTTCCACTGAGCCACGCTGCTTCTCCAGGCATAGCCTCCCATGTCTACTTCTCTTCAGGCCTGTTGGGTCACCTTGGAAATTCTGTACTCCCTACAGAATTTTCTCTATGCATACTCTGTTATTGAAGCATCGACTCACTCATCTACGCATCTTTCCATTCTCATTTTCCCCCAGAGCTAGCCTGCAAACTTCTTGTCGGCAGCGATCTGTGTTTCCTAATCTGGTTTGTATTCTTCCAACCTCTTAATCCCAGGCTCTGAACACAGTAGACGTTCAATTAGATCTATTGATCGAGAATACAATTCACTGTGGCTCTCTGCCATTCCAAAAGGGCTCAAGAGGAACCACTCTGCTTATTTAAAGAGGCTGCAGTGAAATTGCCACTTACAGATGCATAACATTTTCCTCTGAGCAAATTCCTCTCTGCTAACTGACCGGAGAAGCAGTTTGGCCTAGTGGATAGACCCCAGGGCTGGGAGTTAGAGGACCTGGGTTCATTCATTCATTTAATCATATTTATCGAGTGTTTACTGTGTGCAGGGCACTGGACTAAGCGCTTGGAAAGTACAATACAGCATTAAAAAGAGAGACTAATTTCTACCCCAGCACTTGCCTGCTGGGTGACTTTGGGTAAATCAGTTAACGTCTCTGGGCCTCAGGTACCTCATCTGAAAAAAGAAGCATCATGGCTCAGTGGAAAGAGCCCGGGCTTTGGAGTCAGAGGTCATGGGTTCGAATCCCGGCTCTGCCACTTGTCAGCTGTGTGACTTTGGGCAATTCACTTAACTACTCTGGGCCTCAGTTCCCTCAACTGTAAAATGGGGATAAAGACTGTGAACCCCCTTTGGGACAACCTGATCGCCTTGTAACCTCCCCATCGCTTAGAACAGTGCTTAGCACATAGTAAGCGCTTAATAAATGCTATCATTATTATTATAAAAAATGGGGGTTAAAACTGTGATCACCATGTGGGACATAGGCTGTGTCCACCCCGATTAGTTTATATCTACCCCAGTGCTTAGTACAGGGCCTAATGTAGAGAAGCAGTGTGGTTCAGTGGAAAGAGCCCAGGCTTTGGAGTCTGAGGTCATGGGTTCAAATCCTGGCTCCGCCAACTGTCAGCTGTGTGACTTTGGGCAAGTCACTTCACTTCTCTGTGTCTCAGTTCCCTCATCTGTAAAATGGGGATTAAGACTGTGAGCCCTGCATTGGACAACCTGATCAGCTTGTAAACTCCCCAGCCCTTAGAACAGTGCTTTGCACATAGTAAGAACTTAATAAATGCCATTATTATTATTAATGCATAGTAAACATGAAGCAGCATGGCACAGTGGATAGGGCACAGGCCTGACATGGATTCTTCTCCCGGCTCTGCCACTTGTCTGCTGTGTCACCTTGGGAAAGCAACTTCACTTCTCTGGCCTCCTCCAGGAGGCCTTCCCAGACTGAGCCCCTTCCTTCCTCTCCCCCTCGTCCCCCTCTCCATCCCCCCCATCTTACCTCCTTCCCTTCCCCACAGCACCTGTATATATGTATATATGTTTGTACATATTTATTACTCTATTTATTTATTTTATTTGTACATATCTATTCTATCTATTTTATTTTGTTAGTATG
This sequence comes from Tachyglossus aculeatus, assembly GCF_015852505.1. NCBI lineage: Eukaryota > Metazoa > Chordata > Mammalia > Monotremata > Tachyglossidae > Tachyglossus > Tachyglossus aculeatus. The sequence goes on from NC_052070.1 coordinate 3,502,394, forward strand.
TTTGGTTTTGTTCTCTGTCTCCCCCTTTTAGACTGTGAGCCCACTGTTGGGTAGGGACTGTCTCTATATGTTGCCAATTTGTACTTCCCAAGCGCTTAGTACAGTGCTCTGCACATAGTAAGCACTCAATAAATACGATTGATGATGATGATGATGATGTACCTCAGTAACCTCTTCTGTTAAATGGGGATTGAGTCTGCGAGTCCCATGTGGGACGGGGACTGTGTCCAACCCGATTTGCTTGTATCCGCTCCAGGGCTTAGTACAGTGCCTGGCACACAGTAAGAGTTTAACAAATACCAAAATTACCAGGTTACTATACACCATGAAAAATTAAATATGCTTGAAATTTGGGATTTCTGAATTTAAATTGGGTAATGCTTTGCCCCCTAACCTGATTTTAAGTGCTTAGTACAGTGCTCTGCACACAGTAAGCGCTCAATAAATATGATTGAATGAATGAACTGGGAGAAGCAGCATGGCTCAGTGGAAAGAGCCCGGGCTTGGGAGTCAGAGGTCAAGGGTTCAAATCCCGGCTCTGCCGCTTGTCAGCTGTGTGATTTTGGGCAAGTCATTTAACTTCTCTGGGCCTCACTTACCTCATCTGTAAAATGGGGATTGATGGTGAGCCCCACATGGGACAACCTGATCACCTTGTATACTCCCCAGCGCTTAGAACAGTGCTTTGCACATAGTGCTTAACAAATACCAAAATTATTATTATTATTATTATTATTATTGTTATTATCTGAGCCTCAGTTATCTCATCTGCAAAATGGGGATGAAGGCTGTGAGCCCCACGTGGGACAACCTGATCACCTTGTAATCCTTCAGTGCTTAGAACAGTGCTTTGCACATGGTAAGCACTTAACAAAAAAAATGAATTTCACAAGTAAACACAGAAACGTCTTTCATTGGTTGGGGGAGGGGCAATGAATAAGGCCAACATAAAATCCTCTCTAGTCACAGTTTAAAACTAAAAACCACTGAAAAGGTTGTTATCCAATACTGAAAATCCTTTTTCATGCGTTTTTGAATGCTAATGGTCAAATACAGCTCAGACAGTCTTATCTTCTTCCACTTATCTCTTGTAAAATCACTGCTTGCATAACTAGATTAAAAACGACTGAGAAGCACTCTTTGGGAAATCACAGCAATCGCTGCCATACAAAATAAAAAGCATTCCCCACTTTCTATAATTTCTTTTATTGACGGTCTCCCCACTAGATTATAAATTTACTGGGAGCAGAACTTGTGTCTGTCTACTCTATTTCATTATCTGAAGAGCTGAGAACAGTGCTCTCCATACGGTAGACTTTTAGCTCCTTGAGGGAAGGGATTACATCTCTGAACTCCATTCTCTTCAGGCCTGTTAGGTCACCATGGAAATTCATTCATTCAATCGTATTTATTGAGCGCTTACTGTGTGCAGAGCACTGTACTAAACACTTGGGAAGTACAAGTCGGCAACATATAGAGACGGTCCCTACCCAACAACGGGCTCCCTCTCAGGTGCTTGGTACAGTGCTGGGCACACAGTAAGTGCTTAATAAGAACCAGAGTGGCTCAGTGGAAAGAGCATGAGCTTTGGAGTCAGAGGTCATGGGTTCAAATCACAGCTCTGCCAACTGTCAGCTGTGTGACTTTGGGCAAGTCCACTTCTCTATGCCTCAGTTACCTCAACTGTATAATGGGGATTAAGACTGTGAGCCCCCAGTGGGACAACCTGATCACCTTGTAACCTCCCCAGCACTTAGAACAATGCTTTGCACATAGTAAGTGCTTAATAAATGCCATTATTATTATTATTATTATTAATAAGTACCAATGATAGCGTGGTATCACTCTTCCTCCCTTCAAGGCCCTACTGAGAGCTCACCTCCTCCAGGAGGCCTTCCCAGACTGAGCCCCTTCCTTCCTCTCCCCCTCATCCCCCTCTCCATCCCCCCATCTTACCTCCTTCCCTTCCCCACAGCACCTGTATATATGTGTATATGTTTGTACATATTTATTACTCTATTTATTTATTTATTTATTTTACTTGTACATATCTATTCTATTTATTTTATTTTGTTAGTATGTTTGGTTTTGTTCTCTGTCTCCCCCTTTTAGACTGTGAGCCCACTGTTGGGTAGGGACTGTCTCTATATGTTGCAAACTTGTACTTCCCAAGTGCTTAGTACAGTGCTCTGCACACAGTAAGCACTCAATAAATACGATTGATGATGATGATGATGATGATGACGATGACCTTGTTCTGAAGGATTATGGGAACTGGCCCCAACACTCAAGTCAGAGCAGCACAAACCTTCAGCTGACATTTGGGAAGTGGGACTTGAAGATAGGAATCATATTTATTTGATTTTAGCAAGCAGATGCTTAGGGAGTGAAAACAAATCCCTTCAGGACCTTCTCCAGAAACAATTATTTTCTGAACAACCTTTGGCCAGCAGCCTAGGGAAAAAGAAACTCAAGGATTTGAATCTGTATTGGTCTTGGAACTTCACCTGCTCACAAAGTCACGTAGCATGCTCATTGCCTCCAGCTGATCTACCCCGTAAGTGCTGCTGAAAAGTTGAAACATGTGTGGAAAGGATTGAAACTAATCAGACAATAAACAAATGAAAATTGCCCCCGATCTAAAGAATGAATTAAAGCTCTAATAATAAAACCATCTTCCAAAATGCAGATTAAAATAGGTGAGATATAATTAACTAAGCAGGGTAATATCCTGGACTGAACCGCTATTTGAAATAGGATAAAATTAAGCGTAAGATCCTTTATGGCTCCAGGGAAATGAAAGAAATGAATCAAAAGTATTTACTGAGCATTGGCTGTGGGCAGAGCACTGCGCAAAACGCTGGGGAGAGTACACCCCCAGCAGAGTTGGTAGATATGTTTTCTGTTTACAAACTAGAAGCAGCGTGGCTCAGTGGAAAAAGCCCGGGCTTTGGAGTCAGAGGTCATGGGTTCAAATTCCAGCTCCACCACTTGTCAGCTGTGTGACTTTGGATAAGTCACTTCACCTCTCTGAGCCTCAGTTACCTCATCTGTAAAATGGGAACAACCTGATCACCTTGTAACCTCCCCAGTGCTTAGAACAGTGCTTTGCACATACTAAGTGCTTAATAAATGCCATCAATATTATTATCATTATTATTGGAATTTGCTTCAGTGTCTTTCTTATGTGCTGAACTCTACATTACTTTAGGGCAGAGATCATGTCCTCTGACTCTCCTGTACTCTCCAAGCATCTAAGATAGGTGCTCATTCATTCATTCATTCAGTCAGTCAGTCAGTTGTATTTATTGAGCACTTACTGTGTCCGTGCAGCTGTATTAAGCACTTGGGAGAGTACGATACATTAAACAGACATACTCCCTGTGCGCAAAGAGTTTGTAATCTAGAAGGGGATATGGGGATTAAGACTGTGAGCCCCATGTGGGACAGGGACTGTGTCCATCTTGATTTGCTTGTATAGTAAATAATAATAATAATAATAATAATAATATTAATGGTATTTGTTAAGCACTTACTATGTACAAAGCACTGTTCTAAGCACTGGGGAGGTTACAAGGTGATCAGGTTGTCCCACAGGGGACTCACAGCTTCAATCCTCATTTTACAGATGAGGTAACTGAGGCACAGAGAAGTGAAGTGACTTGCCCAAAATCACAGAGCTGACAATTGGCAAAGCCGGGGTTTGAACCTATGACCTCTAACTCCAAAGCCTGTGCTCTTTCCACTGAGCCACGCTGAGTATTGTATTAAGCACTTGGAAAGTACAATATAGCAATGAAGAGAAACAATCCCTGCCCACAATGGGCTCACAGTCTAGAGGTGGGTAAACAGACAGCAATACAATAAACAGGCATCAATATAAATTAATAGAATCATAGATATATACATATATACATAAGTGCTGTGGGGCGGGGGGAACAGTAAAGGGAGTGAGTTGTGGTGACGTGGAAGTGGGGAGGAGCTGAGGAAAAGGGGGGCTTAGTCTGGGAAGGCCTCTTGGAGGAGGTGAGCCTTCTGTAGGGCTTTGAAGGGGGGAAGAGGGATCATCTGGGTTCAGCAACGAGAGAGATGAGAACAAGGCCCAGTGAGAAGGTTAGTGGTGGCAGAGGAGTGGAGGGTGCGGGCTGGGATGGAGAAGGAGAGAAGGGAGGTGAGGTAGGAGGGGGCGAGGGGATGGACAGCCCTGAAGCTGAGAGTGAGGAGTTTTTGTTTGATAAGGAGGTGGACAGGTAACCACTGGAGATTTTTGAGGAGGGGGGAGATGTGCCCTGAACGTTTCTGTAGAAAGATAATCTGGGCAGTGGAGTGAAGTACAGACTGAAGTGGAGAGAGGCAGGAGGACAGAAAAGAGGCTGATGCAGTAATCCAGTCAGGATTAGACTTTTAATGTCTGTATCCCCCTCTAGACAGTCAGCTCCTTGTGAACAGGGAACGTCCGCTAACTCAGTTATAGTTTACTCTCCTAAGTGCTTAGCACACTGTTCTTGACACAGTAAGCGCACGATAAATACGATTAGTTTACACAGTCCCCTTTCACAATGGGCTCAGTGTCTCAGCACTCCTCTCTTCTCCCAGGTGGATGAACTTTCCCAAAGACTCAGACCAGAGCAGGCATGAAGTTAAAAAAAACCCCTCAGCCAGTTAGTTGGGATGGTATTAAGCCACTGCTGTAGTCTAAGCACTGCACTACAGGCTGGTGTGATCCACAGATAACCAAATGAGACATAGTCCTTGCCCTACATGGGGCTCATAATCTAAGAGAGAGGGAGAGAAGCTGTTTTATGTCCACCCTACAGTTCAGGTGAAAGAACTGAATAATAATAATTAAAATAATAATGGTATTTGTTAAGTGCTTACTATATGCTGAGCACCTCCACTTCCCAAGGTAGATACGAGGTAATCAAGTTGTCCCATGTGGGGCTCACAGTCTTCATTCCCATTTTACAGATGAGGTAACTGAGGAAACTGAAGCCCAGGGAGTACAGGGACTCCCCTGATGTCACTGTCCTGGAGGTCAAAGACAGAGCTGAAATCATGATGTGTGTATATATATATATCTCATTCTGTTTATTCATTTTGATGCTATCGATGCCTGCCTACTCATTTTGCTTTGTTATCATGTCTGCTTCAAAGAAGCAGTGTGACTCAGTGGAAAGAGCACGGGCTTGGGAGTCAGAGGTCATGGGTTCAAATCTCGGCTTCACCAATTGTCAGCTGTGTGACTTTGGGCAAGTCACTTCACTTCTCTGGACCTCAGTTATCTCATCTTTAAAATGGGGATTAAGACTGTGAGCCCCCCATGGGACAACCTGACCACCTTGTAACCTCCCCAGTGCTTAGAACAGTGCTTTGCACATAGTAAGTGCTTAATAAATGCTATTATTATTATTATTATTGTTATTATTATTATTATTCTAGACTGTGAGCCCAATGTTGGGTAGGGATTGCCTCTATCTGTTGTCGATTTGTACTTTCCAAGCACTTAGTACAGTGCTCTGCACACAGTAAGCGCTCAGACAAGGAAGCAGGCATAGGGAAATGAAATGATTAGCCAAAGTCACACAAGTCTTTTAGTGATAGATCAATCAATTGCATTTATTGAGCGCTTACTGTGTGCAGAGCACTGTACTAAGCGCTTGATGTCCTAGTTTTGTCTTGTCTTATGCTGGTCATCTCCAACCCATACCAACTCCATGGCCACATCTCTCCCACAACGCCCCACCTCCTTCTGCAATTGTTCTGGTAGTGGATCCACAGAGTTTTCTCAGTAAAAATACAGTCGTGGTTTACCAGGGCCTCCTTCCATGCAGTCAACTTGAGTCTCCGCCCTCGACTCTCTCCCACGCTGCTGCTGCCCAGGACAGGGAGGTTTAACTTGTAGCAGATTGTCTTCCAGTCCAAACTAGGAATGGAATGGCTATGTGCAGAGCAGTGTACTGAGTACCAGAGATAAAACACACAGGAGGGAATTAGAAAACCCATGGGCCTCAGAGGCTCACAATCTAAAAGCATAATGGGGGAGAGGGGACTGGAGACAGACACACAAGAAGGAATGAAACAATAAAACATTCTCTTGTATTTTACTCCCCCAAGCACTTAGTACAATACTTGGCACAGAGTAATAATAATAATAATAATAATGGTATTTGTTAAGTGCTTACTTTGTGCCAAGCACTGTTCTAAGCATTGGGGTAGAAACAAGGTAATCAGGTTGTCCCATATGGGGCTCCCAGTCTTAATCCCCATTTTACAGATGAGGTAATCAATCAATCAATCATATTTATTGAGCACTTACTGTGTGCAGAGCACTGTACTAAGCGCTTGGGAAGTACAAGGTAACTGAGGCACAGAGAAGTTAAGGAACTTGCCCAAAGTCACACAGCTGATAAGTGGCCAAGCCAGGAGAAGAACTCACGACCTCTGACTCCCAAGCCCGGGCTCATTCCACTAAACCATCCTGCTTCTCATAGTCGAGTGAGCGTTCAACTAAATACCACTTATGGACTGGTTGAAGGTACATAAAAAATAAAGACCAATTACAACTCTCCCTCCAAAAGCCGAGACCGGTAGGGTACTGGAAACTTTCCAGGTGCCATCCTGAGAGGGGGATGTATCAGGATACATGACTGTATTTACCATCTATTGAGCTAAGATCCCCATCTCCTGCTGTTCTGCTCCCCAAAGGGTCTTCAGTGATCGACAGCAAGATGTTTCGTGTAACAGCCCCAAATTTCCTTTCCAAACCGTCCTTTCTGACCGTGCTTTCAACCAGCTCATAACTCAAAAGACCAAAGCTCTGGAGGACTCCCTCTACACCTCCGGCAAGATCCTGGAACCATCTCATGTTCCCCGGACCTCCTTCCTTCGGGCACAGCGGAGCTAAATTTGAGCGGATTGTTTTGTCTAAAGCAGCAGAATTCCATGCCGATGACACGTCTGAATAGTTAACCGATGAAGGACCGGGGGCACAAAAGGAAATCGGAAAGCCATCATGATATTTACCTCAAAGGGCTGCCCAATACCAGGTTCTTAAACACACTTTACCGGAGCGAGAATTGAACCGATCCCTCCAAGGCCACAGAGATCGATGGTGCCTTAAATAGCACTTCTACCTGGGATCAAAAATCACTGCGCTGGCAGGTAACCATTTTCACCGGCTCTAATGAATTAGCCTGCGACTTGTTTATGGACAGCACTTTGGCTCATTAACAGAACGGGTTGGGTTGTTCTTCATTTAACCGAACTAGGCCTGAGTTCATGGTGCAGAAAATTTCAGATTTAAATTGCACTGCCTCCCCTCAGCGTAATAGCTGGACAGATTCAGATCATTACCCCGAACCCAAAACACGGGCCGTCAACACGCTGCTATATACGGACAGGATCGTGGTCTAGACACATTTGACTGAAAGTTCCCTCTAGACTGGAAACTCACTGGAGACAGGGGTTTTTTCTACCGACTCTATTATGTTGTACTTTCCCAAGCACTTAGTACAGTGCTCTGCGCACAAGAGGTATTCAGTAAATACGATTGATTGATAGCAGGTTACCCAGGACCATTATTATTATTATTATTATTATTAATATTACTTCTACTACTATGGCTACATAGTAGCAGAAGTTATAATAATAATAATGTCATTTATTAAGGGCTTACTATGTGCAAAGCACTGTTCTAAGCACTGGGGAGGTTACAAGGTGATCAGGTTGTCCCACAGGGGGCTCACAGTCTTAATCCCCATTTTCCAGATGAGGTAACTGAGGCCCAGAGAAGTTAAGTGACTTGTCCAAAGTCACACAGCTGACAGTTGGTGGAGCCGGGATTTGAATCCATGACCTCTGACTCCAAAGCCCCTGCACTTTCCATTGAGCCATGCTGCTTCTCATAATTACAGGTAGTACTATGCATTAAGTCCTTACCATGTGCAGAGCAGTGTACTGAGTACCAGAGATAAAACACACAGGAGGGAATTAGAAAATCCGTGGGCCCCAGAGGCTCACAATCTAAAAGCATAATGGGGGAGAGGGGACTGGAGACAGACACATAAGAAGGAATGAAACAATAAAACATTCCCTTGTATTTTACTCCCCCAAGCACTTAGTACAATACTTGGCACAGAGTAATAATAATAATAAGAATAATGGTATTTGTTAAGTGCTTACTATGTGCCAAGCACTGTTCTAAGCATTGGGGTAGATACAAGGTAATCAGGTTGTCCCATATGGGGCTCACAGTCTTAATCCCCATTTTACAGATGAGGTAATCAATCAATCAATCAATCAATCGTATTTATTGAGTGCTTACTGTGCGCAGAGCACTGTACTAAGCGCTTGGGAAGTACAAGGTAACTGAGGCACAGAGAAGCTAAGGAACTTGCCCAAAGTCACACAGCTGATAAGTGGCCGAGTCAGGAGAAGAACTCACGACCTCTGACTCCCAAGCGCGGGCTCATTCCACTAAACCATCCTGCTTCTCATATTTGAGTTAGCGTTCAACTAAATACCACTTATGGACTGGTTGAAGGTACATAAAAAATAAAGACTAATTAGAAGACCCTTTTCAAGGATAATAATAATAATAATAATAATGGCATTTGTTAAGGGCTTACTATGTGGAAAGCACTGTTCTAAGCGCTGGGGGGATACAAGGTGATCAGGTTGTCCCGCGTGGGGCTCACAGTCATCATCCCCATTTTACAGATGAGGGAACTGAGGCTCCGAGAAGTTAAGTGACTTGCCCAAGGTCACACAGCAGACACGTTGGTGGAGCCGGGATTCGAACCCATGACCTCTGACTCCAAAGCCTGGGCTCTTTCCACTGAGCCACGCTGCTTCTCTTGCAGGGTTGCACTTGGAGAGTTTCCAGTCCTCTACCAGTCCTGACTACAGGAGGGAGAGTGAAGAAGAGGCCTGTCCAGTCCATTCCTAGCTTGGCCAGTGGCTAGTGAGTGGAATTCGTTCACATATCTATTCCATTTATTTTATTTTGTTAGTATGTTTGGTTTTGTTCTCTGTCTCCCCCTTTTAGACTGTGAGCCCACTGTTGGGTAGGGACTGTCTCTACATGTTGCCAATTTGTACTTCCCAAGCACTTAGTACAGTGCTCTGCACATAGTAAGTGCTCAATAAATACGATTGATGATGATGATGATGACGATGGAAGGCAATCTAGGGAAGCAGCGTGGCTCAGTGGAAAGATCCCGGGCTTTGGAGTCAGAGGTCATGGGTTCAAATCCTGGCTCCCCCAATTGTCAGCTGCGTGACTCTGGGCAAGTCACTTCACTTCTCTGGGCCTCAGTTACCCCATCCATAAAATGGGGATTAAAATCTGTGAGCCCCCCGTGGGACAATCTAATCACCTTATAACCTTCCCAGCACTTAGCACATAGTAAGCGCTTAATAAATACCATTATTATTATTATTATTATTATTATTATTATTATTACTTCAGGTCCAAACTCACCTGTGCTGGACCCCTTCCTTCCTCTCCTCCTCGTCCCTCTCTCCATCCCCCCCATCTTACCTCATTCCCTTCCCCACAGCACCTGTATATATGTATATATGTTTGTACATATTTATTACTCTATTTATTTATTTTATTTGTACATATCTATTCTATTTATTTTATTTTGTTAGTATGTTTGGTTTGTTCTCTGTCTCCCCCTTTTAGACTGTGAGCCCACTGTTGGGTAGGGACTGTCTCTATATGTTGCCAATTTGTACTTCCCAAGCGCTTAGTACAGTGCTCTGCACATAGTAAGCGCTCAATAAATACGATTGATGATGATGATGATGCTGGGCAGCAGCAGCACAGGAGAGAATAGGGGGAAGAGACTCGTTTACTGCGTGGAAGGCGGTGACAGTAAAAAAAGCTCTCTGAATCCACTACCAGAATGATTGCAGATGGAAGCAGGGCATTTTGGAAGAAATGTGTCTATGGCATCGCTATGAGTCGGACACGACTCGACAGCATAAGACAACAACAACAACAACAGATAGAATGTAAACAAAAAACTTTGCATCTTTTCCCAGGTCTCCTTGCCTCTCTTTCAGATATTTCACGTTTCCGCACGGCTCTCCTTCCTACTTAGACTGTGAGCCCGATGTGAGTTAGGGACTGTGTCCCACAGATTATCTTATATCGACCCCAGCCTTTGTTCAGGTCTTAATAATAGTGATGGCATTTATTAAGTGCTTACTATGTGTAAAGTACTGTTCATTCATTCAATCGTATTTATTGAGTGCTTACTGTGTGCGGAGCACTGTACGAAGCACTTGAGAAGTACAAGTTGGTAACGTAAACAGACGGTCCCTACCCAACAGTGGGCTCACAGTCTGTTCTAAGCGGTGGGGAGATTACAAGGTGATCAGGTTGTCCCAGGTGGGGCTCACAGTCTTAATCCCCATTTTACAGATGAGGGAACTGAGGCCCAGAGAAGTTCATTCATTCAATCGTATTTATTGAGCGCTTACTGTCTGCAGAGCACTGTACTAAGCGTTTGGGAAGTACAAGTTGGCAACATATAGAGACGGCCCCTACCCAACAGTGGGCTCACAGTCTAGAAGAAGTCTAGAAGTGAAGTGAGTTGCCCAAAGTCACACAGCTGAGAAATGGCGGAGCCGGGATTTGAACCCATGACCTCTGACTCCAAAACCCGGGCTCTTTCCACTGAGCCACGCTGCTTCTCTATGGCAAATGATGGTCTTGGCAAATAATCATGACCATCATCGTAGTATTATTGTTCCGCACTTAATTTGTGCTAATCACTGTACTAAGCACTGAGGTAGATGTAAGATCACAGGAGAAACAGCATATCGTAGTGGTTAGAACACAGGTCTGACAGTCAGAATCTCACTTACTGCATGCCACAAACTGTCCTAATTGCTGGGATGGATACAAACTTATTAGGTTGGACACAGTCCCTGTCCCACGTGGGGCTCACGGTCTCAATCCCCATTTTACAGATGAGGTTACCGAGGCACAGAGAAGTAAAGTGACTTGTTCAAGGTCACACAGCAGACACGTGGCAGAGCTGGGATCAGAAACCAACATCCTTCTGAATCCCAGGCCTATGCTCTATTCATTAATCAATCAATCGTATTTATTGAGCGCTTACTGTGTGCAGAGCACTGTACTAAGCGCTTGGGAAGTTGGCAACATTCATTACACCATGCTGCTTCTCTAAAGGGCTTTGCATACATCATCATCATCAATCGTATTTATTGAGCGCTTACTGTGTGCAGAGCACTGTACTAAGCGCTTGGGAAGTACAAGTTGGCAACATATAGAGACAGTCCCTACCCAACAGTGGGCTCACAGTCTAAAAGGGGGAGACAGAGAACAAAACCAAAACCAAAGCATACACTAGAAGCTGAAAAAATACTATTCATTCAATTGAATTTATTGAGCGCTTACTCTGTACAGAGCACTTTCTAAGTGCTTGGGCAGTACTATTGATTTTCTGATCCTAATATCTATGGGCGATCAAGTGTTAACAGGACATTGGTTGCTGAGCACCTCAACGTTTTTGCCTAGTCTGCTTTCCTCTTGGTAAAGGAAGCCTGCGTTTTTGAAGATGATAAAAATTGCCTAACTAGCAGTTGCGAGCTGGAGTCTGCACGGGAAAATCTCACCATTAGCAGCAATTCAAGATGCTTCCTGCTTACATGGTACACTCTCCTTCCTGGGGGAGAAGACATGAGTTGGATGGCAGTGAGATTTGCCACTGAGAGGATTCTGGCCTTAAGCCAGGCCTTAATCTAGTGAGTGACTGAGGCAAAGACCAACAAAACTCTAACGGGAAATGTGAAATTCTGAATGGGTTACTTCTGCTGCCTTTAACTTCAAAACCTTATTAAAAGCTCATCTCTTCCAAGAGACCTTCCCTGCCTAAGTCCTGATTTCCTCTTCTCCCTTCTGTATAATAATAATAATAATAACGATGGTATTTGTTAAGCGCTTACTATGTGCAAAGCACTGTTCTAAGCACTGGGGAGGTCCAAGGTGATCAGGTTGTCCCACCGGGGGCTCACAGTCTTAATCCCCATTTTACAGATGAGGAAACTGAGGCCCAGAGAAGTTAAGTGACTTGCCCAAATTCACACAGCTGACAAGTGGCGGAGCCGGGATTTGAACCCATGACCTCTGACTCCAAAGCCCAGGCTCTTTCCACTGAGCCATGCTGCTTCTCTAATCGTCCTAGCATCGTCCTAGCACTGGGATTTGCACCCTTTATTCACCCGTCCCCCAGCCCCAGAGGTCATGAATGCCCTCCCTCCACACATCCGCCAAAGTAGCTCTCTTCCTCCCTTCAAAACCCTACTGAGAGCTCACCTCCTCCAGGAGGCCTTCCCACACTCAGCCCCCTTTCTCCTCTCCTCCTCCCCACCCCCCCACCCTACCTCCTTCCCCTCCCCACAGCACTTGTATATAAATCTGTACAGATTTATTACACTATTTTACTTGTACATATTTACTATTCTATTTATTTTGTTAATGATGCACATATAGCTTTAATTCTATTCATTGTGACGACTTTGACACCTGTCTACATATTTTGTTTTGTTGTCTGTCTCACCCTTCCAGACTGTGAGCCCGTTGTTGGGTAGGGACTTTCTCTATATGTTGCCGACATGTACTTCCCAAACCCTTAGTACAGTGCTCTGCACACAGTAAGCGCTCAATAAATACGATTGAATGAATGAATGAATGAACAACAGGTAATCAGCAGAGCCAGGTTCTTCTTCTAGACTGTGAGCCCACTGTTGGGTAGGGACCGTCTCTATATGTTGCCAACTTGTACTTCCCAAGCACTTAGTACAGTGCTCTGCACACAGTAAGTGCTCAATAAATACAACTGATTGATTGATTGATTGATTATCCATCTGAAATTCAACTTCTCTTGCTTTCACTCTTCCCTCTCCTCAAACAATAATAATCTGAGCCCACTGTTGCGTAGGGACCGTTTCTATATGTTGCCAACTTGTACTTCCCAAGTGCTTAGTACAGTGCTCTGCACACAGTAAGCGCTCAATAAATATGATTGAATGAATGAATGAATCTTGGTCTTGTTAAATGCCGACCAAATGTCAAGCACCGAAGGCAGCTTTGGGGTAGATATAAAATAATCAAGTTATACTTATTCCTGTCCCAAATAGGGCTCACATTCTGAGGAGGAGGGAGAACAGGTATTGAATCCCCATCCCTTCAAGGCCCTGCTGAGAGCTCACCTCCTCCAGGAGGCCTTCCCAGACTGAGCCCCTTCTTTCCTCTCCCCCTCGTCCCCCTCTCCATCCCCCCGTCTTACCTCCTTCCCTCCTTCCCTTCCCCACAGCACCTGTATATATATATATATATATATATATATATATATATATATATATATATATATATATATATATATATGGTTGTACATATTTATTACTCTATTTATTTATTTATTTATTTTACTTGTACATTTCTATCCTACTTATTTTATTTTGTTGGTATGTTTGGTTCTGTTCTCTGTCTCCCCCTTTTAGACTGTGAGCCCACTGTTGGGTAGGGACTGTCTCTATGTGATGCCAATTTGTACTTCCCAAGCGCTTAGTACAGTGCTCTGCACATAGGCAGTGCTCAATAAATACGATTGATTGATTGATTGATTGATTTTAAAGATTAGGGAACTGAGGCAGAGAAAAGTTAAGGAATTTGTCCAAAGTCACAAAGCAGCCAAGTGGCGGAGCTGGGATTAAAATCCAAGTTTCTTGACTCTCAGTCCTGTATTCTCTCCACTGGGCCACACTCTCTCTCTGCCTGGAAGTTGGCTTTTCTTTTTTTATTGATTTCACACTCACAGCCCACTCCAACTGGTCCAGCAGGCCAGGGACAGCGATGGATATAGAACTCCCGGACATTTGCTCTAACCATTAGATGCACTGCCTCCCTCTTTTTTTATTTTTAATTGGTACTTGTTAAGAGCTTACCTTGTGCCAGGCATTGTACTAAGCACCGAAGTAGTTACGAGATAATGACGTTGGACACAATCCCTGACCCACACCTAGCTCAGAGTCTGTCACAGTCTACTTAATAATAATAACGATAATAATGGCATTTATTGCGCGCTTACTATGTGCAGTGCACTGTTCTGAGTGCTGGGGAGGTTACAAGGTGATCAGGCTGTCCCTCAGCGGGCTCACAGTCTTAATCCCCATTTTACAGATGAGGTAACTGAGGCCCAGGGACTTGCCCAAAGTCACACAGCTGACACGTGTCAGAGCCGGGATTTGAACCCATGACCTCTGCCTCCAAAGCCCATGCTCTTTCCACTGAGCCACGCTGCTTCCTTGTGGTATTTGTTCAGCGCTTCCTGTGTGCCCAGCAAGAAGCAGCGTGACTCAGTGGAAAGAGCCCGGGCTTTGGAGTCAGAGGTCGTGGGTTCAAATCCTGGCTCTGCCATTTAGCTGAGTGACTTTGGGCAAGTCACTTCACTTCTTTGTGCCTCAGTGACCTCATCTGTAAAATGAGGATTAAGACTGTGAGCCCCCATTGGGACAACCTGATCACCTTGTAACCTCTCCAGCACTTAGAACAGTGCTTTGTATGTAGTAAGCGCTTAATAAATGCCGTCCTTATTATTATTATTATTACAAGCAAATCGGGTTGGACGCTCACAATCTCAATCCCCATTTTACAGATGAGATAACTGAGGTACAGAGCAGTGTGTGTCCATGGTTTCACAGCAGAAAAGTGGTGCAATCAGAATTAGAACCCATGACCTTCTGACTCAGACCCTTGCTTTACCTGTTAAGCGTTCATTAAGTACAAAGCACTAATAGCTGGGGTAGACTAAATTCATTCATTCAATCATATTTATTGAGCGCTTACTGTGTGCAGAGCACTGTACTAAGTGCTTGAGAAGTACATGCAGAGCAGACTGCACCAATAGCTGGTGTTGACTTGTACTTTCCAAGCACTTAGTACAGTGCTTTGCACACAGTAAGCGCTCAATAAATACGACTGAATGAATGAATGAATGGTGTTTACATTTTTGCTCATGATTTTCTCGAAGACTTTGCTGAAAAACACCAGGCCGTCTGATAATCTGATCATTGTTCAGTGTGCTCTTCCATTAACTTGCATCAGCGGGGCTCAGTGGTAAGATCACGGGCTTGGGAGTCCGAGGTCATGGGTTCGAATTCCGCTCCCTCACATGTCAACTATGTGACTTTGGGCAAGTCACTTCACTTCTCTGGGCCTCAGTTACCTCATCTGTAAAATGGGGATGAAGATTGTGAGCCCCACTTGGGACAATCTGATCACCTTGTATCCCCCCCAGCGCATAGAGCAGTGCTTTGCACATAGTAAACGCTTAACAAATGTCATTATTATTATTAATCTCGACCCCCTCATGTCAGCTGCATGACTTTGGACAAGTCACTTAACATTTCTGTGCCTCAGTTCCTTCATCTGTAGAATGGGGATTAAGACTGTGAGCCCATGTGGCACAACCCAATTACCTTGTATCTACCCCAGCGGTTAAAACAGTGCTTAGCACATAGTAAGCGCTTAACAAATACCTACATTATTATTATTACTATTATTATCTGTTCTATACTCTGAGCCCACTGTTGGGTAGGGGCCCTCTCTGTATGTTGCCAACTTGTACTTCCCAAGCGCTTAGTACAGTGCGCTGCACACAGTAAGTGCTGAATAAATACGGTTGAATGAATATCTTACAAATTAAATGATTTTTTTCATCTTGGTGCCAAGGTCCATCCAAACATCCTTACCTTCAGCTTAAAACTCTAGAAAAGCGAGAGAGAGGTTGGGTAGCAAACTGCACGAAAGTAATTTAGCTAATGTTGAATTGTTGTATTTCAGTCCTTCAAATGAGAGGCTTTTAGCGAAGGTATGGACTATGCTTCTTAGCAGCCAGTTACAGTTTGGGAGTCTTTATAAAATATATTTTTTAATGGTACTTGTTAAGCACTTATCTGGAGCCAGGCACTGCACTACGCACTTGGGTAGTTACAAAATAATCAGGTTTTTACACAGCCCCTGTCCCAAATGGGGCACAGTCTAAATCCTAGCTGCATTAATCATTGAAATAATTAATAGAAACCTCAGTACTTGTTGCACGTAGACAATATTATATTGTATAAGTACATCATTCATTAATTCAATTGTAGTTATTGAGCTTTTATTGTGCGGAGAGTACTGTACTAAGTGCTTGGAAAATACAATTCAGCAACAACTAGAGACAATCCCTACCCAACAATGGGCTCACAGTCTAGTGTGGCTCAGTGGAAAGAGCCCGGGCTTTGGAATCAGAGGTCATGGGTTCAAATCCCAACCCTGCCAATTGTCAGCTGGGTGACTTTGGGCAAGTCATTTAATTTCTCTGTGCCTCAGTTCCCTCATCTGTAAAATGGGGATTAAGACTGTGAGCGCCCTGTGGGACAACCTGATCACCTAGTAACCTCCCCAGAGCTTAGAACAGTGCTTTGCACATAGTAAGCGCTTAATAAATGGCGTCATTATTATCATTATTAATAGAAACCTCAGTACTTGTTGCACATAGAAAATATTGTATTGTATAAGTACTTCATTCATTCAATTGTAGTTATTGTGAGTTTATTTTGTGGAGGGTACTGTACTAAGAGCTTGGAAAATTCAATTCAGCAACAAATAGAGACAATCCCTAGTCAACAATGGGCTCACAGTCTAGAAGGGGGGAGACAGACAACAAAACAAAACAAAGCAAGTAAACAGGAAATAATTGGCAAAACAGGCAGTAGTTGGTACTTGTTAAGTACCAAACACTGTGCTAAAAGCTAAGGTAGATTCACCTCAAAGTGGACCATATCAGGACCTGGGGTTGTTTTTGTTTCTGCCTTCTCTGCTAAATTCTGTAAGCCCTCCTGAAATCCTGCCTCCTCTAACAGGCCTTCCCTGATTAATTATTCAACCCTCTTGAAATCTGGCCTTCTCCAGGAAGCCTTTCACAACAAATTCTGTAATTTGGACCAAGGTTATATCAGTATATTTATTGAACAGCTACTGTCTGTAGAGCACTGGGCTAAACACTTGGGAGAACACCACCGGGAAAAAAATCACTTTCCCTGTCTTCAAGAAGGTTACAGTTCAGAATCAACATGGCCTAGTAGAATGATCAAGGGCTTGGGGAGTCAGAGGACCTGGGTTCTAATCCTTGCTCTGCCACTTATTTATTCTGATGGTATTGACATGTGTCTACTTGGTTTGTTTTGTTGTCTGTCTCCCCTTTCTAGACTGGGAGCCCGTTGTTGGGTAGGGATTGTCTCTATCTGTTGCCAAGTAGTACTTTCCAAGCTCTTAGTACAGTGCTCGGCACACAGTAAGTGCTCAATAAATACGATTGAATGAATGAATGTAAAAAAATCATGGGAAAAGGCAGAAGAACAAGGGTATAACAAGGGAACCTGCGGGGGGGGGATCAGAAGTAATCAGGGATGGCTTCCTGGAGGAGGAAGAATTACAGGGGGCTTGCAGAATTCACCAGGGAAGGCTTCCTGTTGGAAGCTGGATTTCCACAGGGCTTACAGAAGCAGGGGGAAGCAGTATGACTCAGTGGAAAGAGCCTGGGCTTGGGAGTAAGAAGTCATGGGTTCTAATCCTGGCTCTGCCACATGTCAGCTGTGTGACTTTGGGTAAGTCATTTCACTTCTCTGTGCCTCATTTACCTCATCTGTAAAATGGGGATTAAGATTGTGAGCCCCAAGGGACATCCTGATAACCTTGTATTCCCCCAGTGTCTAGAACAGTGCTTTGCACATAGTAAGCACTTAACAACTACCATCATTATTATTATTATTATTATTATTATTATTATTATTATTATTATTATTATTACAGAAGTTCTCAGGGAAGGCTTCCTGGAGGAGCTGGAATTTCAACAGGGCTTACGGTTCTCACTAGGGAAGGCTTCTGGAGGAAGGAATATTACAGGGGGCTTATAGAAGTCTTTAGGAAGGCTTTCTTCAGGAGGGCTTACAGAATTAATCAGGGAAGACTTCCTAGAGAAGGCAAGATTTCAGCAGGGCTTTGAAGATCTGAAGAACAATAGGCAGATTTGAAGGGGGAGGGATTTCCAGTTATCTAAATCAACCTAATTTAAATCAGCCACAGGTCTGTCAGTCTATCAGAAGAAATGGTCATGATTTTTCCAAAATGTCACACTAGGAAATCTAAAATATATTCCTAGTTCCTATTATGATATTCATTCATTCATTCAATCGTATTTATTGAGCGCTTACTGTGTGAAGAGCACGGTACTAAGTGCTTGGGAAGTGCAAGTGGGCAACATATAGAGATGGTCCCTACCCATGAGTCCTCCTATCTTTCAAGTATTATTTTCATTGCCATTCTGACATTCTGTGGCATACAACCAGGAGCAAATTTACTAGAGATCACTTAAATCTGAACATTGGTCCAAAGTAATGAAAAGGAAAAAAATAATGTGCTTGGTGCAGAAACTGAAGAATCTGAAGATGTCTTTATTGAAAAAGTCCATCTGGTATTTTTTCTTTGAAACAGTCCCAAGCTGACAATTAACAAAAAAAAAGTGTAAAACCACTGTGAGGTGCCCGATTGTCCAATATTGCATAAATATTATTTCTCTGATTCAAATTACTGGAAACATCCATCTGTTGGCATGATCTCCATTATTACTATGTGCTATTAAGCTTACTGCACATGTGCCATTCTATTCTTTGTCGCTGTGATAATACAGAATTGAAGCTCAGTAGTAGAGGAAATCCACAAAAATTGAAAAAAAAGCATTCCCATTGGGATTTTCATTGTTTACAGCCAGTGGAAACATGGAATCATGCTTAGCTTTCAATAGATAATATTGGCATGAACCTCTGTAGAATTTTTATTTCCCAAAGTAGTTCTCCAACAAGGTAGTCATGTATTTCACAACATTTCTTTGAAGTAGCAAGGGCTTGGTATTATTTCACTATTTCATAGGTGAGATAGCTCAGGCACAGGAAGAAGGGAGTGATTTACCCAAGGAAAATCTAAGTCTTATTATTCACAATATAACCCGTGCCCAGTAGGCTAGACAGCTTCTCAGAGATGAAACAGGGGTTTAGTCAAGTTCTGAGTACAATGTTATTCATCATCATCATCATCAATCGTATTTATTGAGCACTTACTGTGTGCAGAGCACTGTACTAAGCTCTATTCACATAGCAAGCACTCAATAAATACACTTGATTGATTGTTTTAGAAAAGACTGACTCTTTCCATTCAATCAGGATTATGGGAAGCAATTTTCGCCATGCGAATTTCCGATACCAAAATGTCCTGGCTTAAGAAATGAAAAAAAAGACCCTCCAGTCTTAGGATCCAATTCTTTTTTTTTCCCCAGTGAAGCACACATCTAAAATGGACTGAGTTTCCTTTGAAACCCCAACCCTAACCCTAGTCAGAGAAGCTTAATTCCTTTTGTGTAGAGGGGAAAATTGAATTATATTAATGAGAGGTCCCAGGAAACAAAGTGGCAATGTACTAAAAAGTAATAATAAAAAAAAAGGATTTCAAGCTTCTAAAAGTTGATGATGATGATGACATTTTGGCACAGTGGTCTGCACACAGTAAGCACTCAATAAATACGACTGAATGAATTTGTTAAGTGCCTACTATGTGTGAAGCATTGTTCTAAGCGACAAGGTGATTAGGTTGTCCCACGTGGGGCTCACAGTCTTAATCCCCATTTTCCAGATGAGGTAACTGAGGCACAGAGACTTTCCCAAAGTCACACAGCTGACAAGTGGCGGAGTCAGGATTAGAACCCATGACCTCGGACTCCCAAACCCATACTCTTTCCACTGAGCCATGCTACTTCTCAAAAGCTGGCTGTGTGGGATAGGATTCCAACACAAAAAGAACCCACGGTTAAATGTCAATCTGATGAAAACAATAACTGTTCTGTGCTCTCTCTATTTCTGCAGACAGCAAGAGTTCACACCCTCAAAATTGTCTGTAGTCTGATTTAGATTGATATTGGAAAGTGTGATAGTCAGTGCCGTAATGCTCTTCCCTGCACAAATATCCTCAAAAATTATGATTCACAGAGTAGCTTTGCACGTAGTAAGCACTTAATAAATGCTATCGTATTATTATAATTCATTCATTCATTCAATCGTATTTATGGAATTTATTGAATTAGAACCCACCACCTCTGACTGCCAAGCCTGGGCTCTTTCCACTGAGCCACGCTGCTTCTCGTAGGAAGCAGCGTGGCTCAGTGGAATGAGCCCAGGCTTTGGAGTCTGAGGTCATGGGTTCAAATCCCGCTCCGCCACTTAGCTTTGTGACTTTGGGCAAGTCACTTCACTTCTCTGGGCCTCAGTTACCTCATCTGGAAAATGGGGATTAAGACTGTGAACCCCTGTGGGACAACATGATCACCTTGTAACCTCCCCAGCACTTAGAATAGTGCTTTGCACATAGTAAGTGCTTAATAAATTCCATTATTATTATTATTAATATGTCAGGTATTACATATGTCCTGATTACAAGATTAAGTTTTTCAGCCAGAGTACATCCTTGACGTTTTCTCAAAAAGCCATTTATAAATCATGAAGAAAAGAAGATAAAGAAAGAAACAAGGAACTTAGATTTCTCACATTCATTCAAGGGATATTTATCTGCTCTTCCCCTCACATTATGTAGTGGAATGAGGAAATGTAAATTCATTAGATTGGCTTTGTAAACGAATGCAAGATACAACTCCACTTGTCTTCACTGTTCCTTACTCATGGTTTTTATTCCCTATCTCTAGAGAAAATGGCAATTAGACTTGATTAGAGAGAAGTTTCCCTGGGGACAGCTGGAGAAAACCTCGTTAAATTCAATTACTGTTGTGCCGGCAGCAGGTATGGGAGGAATCCCCATCTTTTGATATTGCCAGTGTGGCTACGCACCAAGATGGAGAACGTGTGTGCTTCTTTAAACCCTCTCATATCCTGGTGAAGGGATGTCTCTGTCTCAAGAGATCTCCACAAATAAGTCTGGCAGTGCTTGGCACATCATCATCATCATCAGTCGTATTTATTGAGCGCTTACTATGTGCAGAGCACTGTACTAAGCGCTTGGGAAGTACAAATTGGCAGCATATAGAGACAGTCCCTACCCAACATTGGGCTCACAGTCTAAAAGGGGGAGACAGAGAACAAAACCAGACATACTAACAAAACAAAATAAATAGAATAGATATGTACAAGTAAAATAAATAAATAAATAGAGTAATAAATATGTACAAACATATATACATATATACAGGTGCTGTGGGGACGGGAAGGAGGCACATAGTAAGCACTTAACAAAAACCATCATTATTATTATTATAAAATTGGTTACTGGAACATTGTCAGAATTCCCTGAATCTCTCAGTCAATCCATCAATTAATGGTATTTATTGAGCACTTACTATGTGCACAGTGCTGTACTATTCATTCATTCATTCAATCGTATTTATTGAGCGCTTATTATGTGCAGAGCACTGTACTAAGTGCTTGGGAAGTACAAGTTGGCAACATATAGAGACGGTCCCTACCCAACAATGGGCTCACAGTCTAGACGGTGGAGACAGACAACAAAACAAAACATGTAGACAGGTGACAGGTACTAAGCGCTTTGGAGACTACGGTACAAATTCATTGGCAGACAAATTCCCCGCCCACAATGAGATTAATGCTACTATCTATTTAAGAAAAGCAAATTTCTTAACCGATGAAGGGAGCAGAAGCAAAATATCATTTCAAAACCTAGGCACAGTTTCCAAAGGAGGAGCAGAAGAATATAAGCTTCTAGACTGTGAGCCCACTGTTGGGTAGGGACCGTCTCTATATGTTGCCAACTTGTACTTCCCAAGCGCTTAGTACAGTGCTCTGCACACAGTAAGTGCTCAATAAATATGATTGATATAAGCGCACAATCTAAAATGGCCTCTAAAATGAAAAGATGTCAGGTCATTTGAGAAGCACTGAGGCCTACTGGAAAGAATTCAGGCGTGATAGTTAGAGGACCTGGGTTCTAATCCTACCTCCTCCTCATGTCTGGTGTGTGACCCTGACAAAGTCACTTAGCGTGGCTCAGTGGAAAGAGCGCAGGCTTTGGAGTCAGAGGTCATGGGTTCAAATCCTGGCTCTGCCAACTGTCAACTGTGTGACTTTGGTCAAGTCACTTAACTTCTCTGGGCCTCAGTTACCTCATCTGTAAAATGAGGATTAAACCTGTGAGCCCCCGGGGGGGAAATCTGATCATCTTGTAACCTCCCTAGCGCTTAGAACAGTGCTTTGCACATAGTAAGTGCTTAACAAATACCATTATTATTATTATTATTATTAACTATTCAGTATCTCAGTTTCCTCCTCTGCAAAATGGGGATTTAAAACCTGTTCTCCCTCCTATTTCAACTGGGAGTCCCACATGGGACGGGGATGTGTCCCATCTAATTATATTGTACCTATCCCAGTGCTTAGAACAGTGTTCGGCACAATCTAACTGCTTAACAAATGCCACAGTTATCATTATTATCATTTTAGCAATGACGTTCTTGTGAGGTCTCAAGAAGTGAATGTCTAGGAGTGTATTCTACAAGGGCATAATTACTCAAGTACATACAAAAATAGAGGCTAAGAGAGAACTACCTGCATAATTAGAGCAATCGGTATTTTTCCAAATTGGGAAGCCTATAATAAGGAGCCTGTAATGGAATCATTTTTCATTTCCACAAGTGTTATAATGCTATTTTTTTTAAAAAAGAGCTCAAGGGCATCTCAGACAATTGAGCCTCATGTAATGCTGAGAGGTGAAATTCTCTAGTCCCTGTCAGATGTGTAAATTGAGGTATAAAAAAAGCAGCAGCATGGCTCAGTGGAAAGAGCACGGGCTTTGGAGTCAGAGGTCATGGGTTCAAATCCCGGCTCCACCAATTGTCAGCTGTGTGACTTTGGGCAAGTCACTTGACTTCTCTGTGCCTCAGTTACCTCATCTGTAAAATGGGGATTAAGATTGTGAGCCCCCCGTGGGACAACCTGATCACCTTGTAAACTCCCCAGCACTTAGAACAGTGCTTTGCACATAGTGCTTAATAAATGCCATTATTATTATTATTATTTTTACCTGCCAAGCACTGTAATGAATAGATAATCAGTTAGGACAATCTCCATCTCTCCTGGGGCTTCCAATCCAGGTGGGAGGGACAACAGGAATTTGAGGGTGGGTTCCATTTTCCCAAAGTATTTTTAAAGCAAGATGAGGTATATGAGAAGTGGCAGTTACCCATACACTACTGGACTGGAATGAGACTGACCCCGAAATCCTGCCACAGATCTGATCTGTAAAACGTTACGAATTGATACCGACAAATACCTGAGAAGCAGGCATAAAATCAATCGCATTTACTGAGGGCTTACCCTGTGCAAAATGCCAAACCACATCAAGGCACTTCATCAGGAAGCTGAGAAGCAGTGTTGCTTAAAGGCTAGAGCATGGGCCTGACAGTCCGAAGGATCTGGGTTCTAATCCCGGCTCTGCCACATGTCTGCTGTGTGACCTTATGCAAGTCACTTAACTTCTCTGTATCTCAGTTACCACATCTGTAAAATGCGGTATGAGCCCCATGTGGGACATGGACGGTGTCCAACCTGATGAACTTGTATCTAGCTTAGCGCTTAGACCAGTGCTTGGCACATAGTAAGAGCTTAGCAAGTACCATAATTCATTTTTTATTTTTAATCAAGGGGAGTCTTAATGGGAAGAGCCCCTTTGGAAATCCAGAGACCCTTAGTTCTACTCCCCATTCCTCCCCTGAACAGCTAAGTGACACTGGGCAATGCCTCAAACTCTCAAAGCCTCAGTTTCCTCATCTTTAAAATGAGGATTCAATCCCACATCTTCCTCACCCTTAGACTACCAGCGCCAAATGAAGAAGGGACGGTGTCCAAACCAATTATTCTGTATTTACTTCAGGGTGCATTTCAGTGCTCTGGACCATGGGGAACATTTCATAAATACTAAAATCATCAACCCCAACGTAATAATGCTAGTTTGCTAAGACCCAGACGTATTCAGAATACGGAAAGGCACTTTAAATCCTGAAAAATTGCCTCCAGAAGGGATCTTGGCAGTAAAATCAAACTTGCTAAATAGAGCAGGAGGCTGAGTGGAGTGACAGTTTCTAAGTTTGCCTTTCGGATGCCAGGCAAGGCTCAAGGTTCCCGGTCTTTCTCTTATTTGTGTGCCAAGTTTCCGTCCTGCAAAGAGGTTATAGCTTACTCCAATCAGTGTGTGTATATCCGTGTGTGTGGAGAACATTACTGAAGAGTAATCACATGGGGCTCTTCCTGCCTTAGGTACCACTTGACTTAAATCTTTAAATAAGTAACGTTTTCATACCCATCTCTGCTTGTTCAAAGAAATGGAAAAATAATTGAAAAGGGGTATGATAATGCTGCTTCCTTAAAATTAAAGCCTTCATTGTGACTAGAAGTCCCATTTGTTTAGAACACAAAAACAATATTTCATTTTGAAATGGAACAAAGATCAATGATTTGGAAAATAATGTGAAATACTCATCTTTTGCTACAGTAAGCCAGATCCATAATAGAACTCCCAGAAAGCTGTTTTCTCATCAGAGCCTGGAACACTTGGTTTGCATTCTTGTGTGTTTCTTTTTTACTTCTGGTGATATTCTAGTGTCAATTCTAACATCTCTTCTTTTTTACGGAAAATCCACAGAAGACCACAGACCAATTTGTAGTTGATGAAAACAGTCCTT
This sequence comes from Tachyglossus aculeatus, assembly GCF_015852505.1. NCBI lineage: Eukaryota > Metazoa > Chordata > Mammalia > Monotremata > Tachyglossidae > Tachyglossus > Tachyglossus aculeatus. The sequence continues at coordinate 3,527,224 of NC_052070.1, forward strand.
TTTCATATAATGACTTCTAAAAAGCCCCAGTCCCCAAAGTAATATTAAAATCACATCTCCTCCAAGAGCTCTTTTCTGACTAAGCCCTCTTTTTCCCTATTGTCTCTTCCTTCTGAATCACCCTTGCCTCTGGATCAGTAGCTGGATCGTAGAGAAGCAGCATGGCTCAATGGAAAGAGCATGGGCTTTGGAGTCAGAGGTCATGGGTTCAAATCCCGGCTCCGCCAATTGTCAGCTGTGTGACTTTGGGTAAGTCACTTAACTTCTCTGTGCCTCAGTTGCTTCATCTGTTAAATGGAGATTAAGACTGTGAGCCTCCTGTGGGACAACCTGATCACCTTGTAACCTCCCCAGTGCTTAGAACAGTACTTTGCACATAGTAAGTGCTTAATAAATGCTATTATTATTATTATTATTACCTTTTAAGCACCTAGTATTCACCCACCCCACAGTGTGGCTTAGTGGAAAGAGCCCGGGCTTGAGAGTCAGAGGTCATGGGTTTTAATCCCCGCTCCGCCACTTGTCAGCTGTATGACTTAGCTGTATCACGTAGCTTCTTTGTGCCTCAGTTACCTCATCTGTACAATGGGGATTAAAACTGGGAGCCCCACATGGGACAACCTGCTGACTTTGTATCTACCCCCAGCGCTTAGTACAGTGTTTGGCACATAGTAAGTGCTTAACAAATACGATAATAATGATTATTATTTATTTTCTCGAAGGTAAGCTCTTTGTGGGCAGGGAGCCTGTCTATTGTATTGTCTTGGGTTTATAGGTGGTGACCTTCGATCTCAGTGTCAAGGCAGAATTGGGACCCTGGAAATAACCTGATTACCTTGTATCTCTCCCAGTGCTTAGAACGGTGCTTGGCACAAGGTAAGCGCTTAATAAATGCCATCATTATTTACTATTTTTGGTAAATAATCAATCAATCATATTTAATGAGCACACTGTGTGCAGAACACTGTACTAAGCGCTTAAGTAGACAGGTGGTAGAGTCAGGATTAGAACCCAAGTCCTTCTGACGCCCGGGACCATGCCCTATCCACTAGGCAATGCCAATTCCCACTAGGCCAAGCTGACTCTCTTTCCCTTCACATTGAAAAGCCGGAAAATGATGGCGTGAGATACAGCCCACCATCAATCGTATTTATCAATCGTATTTATTGAGCGCTTACTGTGTGCAGAGCACTGTACTAAGCGCTGTACTAAGCCCACCAATTTCTGACCCTGCGATTAAGATCTCTTGAACCCTGAGACCTCAATCCGCCTATTTTCTTGTCCTTGACTGTGGCCCGCCCATCTAAGTCGAAGAACGGAGAGAGCAATCCTCCCTCCTGCCGTTCTCTCCGATGCTTGCGGGAGAAGCCGAGGGGATGAACAGTCGGCAGTGCATCCGACGGCAGTGTTGAGACAGACGCTCTCTTTTATACGATTAAAAAATGGCTCACCTCCACACAGACCAGGGAGTGTGTACACAAACCCAATTTCACATGGTGACAACCTAATTAATCTTCTTCTTTTGTTTCCATAACATACGGTCTCCGTTCAGCTGTGCGAGACGGAGGGAATCTCACTGGGATCACATCTGTTCGTTTTACGGGGCGAAGGAAATGTTCGGGAGGGTTGTCGGCCCGGAAGTGACTGGATGGTTAAGGAGTAGAATGGGAAAAGCAATCCAAGTTCTTGGAAATTGACTCTGCCTTGTGACTAAGGTCAAAGGTCACCACATCTAAACCCATATGTAGAGAAGGAGCGTGGCTCAGTGGAAAGAGCATGGGCTTTGGAGTCGGAGGTCATGGGTTCAAATCCAGATTCCGCCAATTGTCAGCTGTGTGACTTTGGGCAGGTCACTTAATGTCTCTCTCCCTTGGTTCCCTCATCTGTAAAATGGGGATTAAGACTGTGAGTCCCCTGTGGGGCAATCTGATCACCTTGTAGCCTCCCCAGCGCTTAGAACAGTGCTTTGCACATAGTAAGCGCTTAATAAATGCCATCATTATTATTATTATTATTATTCATATGAGCAGCAATAGTCTTCTCTGTAATAATAATAATGATGGTATTTGTTAAGTATTTACTATGTGCCAAACACTGTTCTAAGCCCTGTGATAGATACAACGTTTTCAGATTGAACCACGTGGGGCTCACAGTCTTAATCCTCATTTTACAGATGAGGCCCAGAGAAGTTAAGTGACTTGCTCAACGTCACACAGCTGACAAGTGGCGGTGCCGGGATTAGAATCCATGACCTCTGACTCCCAAGCCCGGGCTCTTTCCACTAAGCCACGCTGTTTCTCTGTACAGTGTTCTGCACTTAGTGAGTGCTCCATAAATAGCGCTGAATGATTGATGGACAGATTGTGGGCTCCTCATAACAGGAATGATAATGATAATGGTATTTGCTAGGTGCTTACTATGTACCAGGCACTGTACTAAGCACTGGGGTGGATATCAATCAATCAATCGTATTTATTGAGCGCTTACTGTGTGCAAAGCACTGTACTAAGCGCTTGGGAAGTACAAGTTGGCAACATATAGAGACAGTCCCTACCCAACAGTGGGATCACAGTCTAAAAGGGGGATGTAAACTGGATATAGCCCAGCTTTTAGACTGTAAGCCCCATGTGGGCAGGGATTCTCTCTCTTTATTGCTGAACTGTACTTTCCAAGTGCTTAGTGAAGTGCTCTGCACACAGTAGGAGGTCAATAAATATATAAAATAAAAAATATACAAAATATATAAATACATATATAATATATAAAAATATGTAAAATAAATGCAGTGCTCTGCCCACAGAAGTGCTCAATAAACACGATTGAATGAATGAATCAATATGATTGAATGAGTGAACATAAGCAAATTGAGTTGGACACAGTCCCTGTCCTGTATGGGGCTCACGGTATCAATCCTCATTTTACAGATGAGAGAACTGAGGCATAGAGAATCAATCAATCGTATTTATTGAGCGCTTACTATGTGCAGAGCACTGTACTAAGCGCTTAAGTGAAGTGAAGTGACTTGCCCAAGGTCCCGCAGCAGACAAGCGGTGGAGCTGGGATGAGAACCCATGACTCTCATGCCCATGCTCTCTCCAAAACACCATGCTGTTGCTGCTCTTTGGATCAGTATTTTTCAAATGACTCCTGGGTGTCCAGCACTGAACAATTCCAGGTCAGTTCAGAGGAGCTCATATCTTCTCCTTGTCACACTGAAATCTCCTCCTGTAGACTGGTAGCTACTTATCAATCAATCAATCAATCGTATTTATTGAGCGCTTACTGTTTGCAGAGCACTGTACTAAGCGCTTGGGAAGTACAAGTTGGCAACATATAGAGATGGTCCCTACCCAACAGTGGGCTCCCAGTCTAGAAGGGGGAGACAGAGAACAAAACCAAACATACTAACAAAATAAAATAAATAGAATAGATATGTACAAGTAAAATAAATAAATAGAGTAATAAATATGTACAAACATATATACATATATACAGGTGCTGTGGGGAAGGGAAGGAAGGAGGTAAGATGGGGGGATGGAGAGGGGGGCGAGGGGGAGAGGAAGGAAGGGGCTCAGTCTGGGAAGGCCTCCTGGAGGAGGTGAGTTCTCAAGCAAGGATCACGTCCTAGTGAAAAATAGTGTGGGCTGAAGAGTCAAAGGACCTGAGTTCTAATCCTCCTTCTACCACTTACCTGCTCTGTGACCTTGGACAAGTCACTTAACTTCTCTGTGCCTCAGTTTCCTCAGCTGTAAAATAGGGATTCAATCCCTGCTCTCCCTCCTATTTAGACGGTGAGCCCCAGGTGGACCTGATTTTATCTTCCCCAGTGCTTAGTACAGTGCTTGACAATAGTAAGTGCTTGAGATATACCAAAATAATAATAATTATGATTTTTAATGTTATCCTTGCCATTATTATTTGTAGTAGCAGTAGCAACTCTGTTGTACTATATTCTCCCAAGCACTTAGTGCAGTCCCCCACAAATAGTAAGTGCTCAGTAAATACTATTGATAGTTTGTATCTGCCCCAGTGCATAATACAGTGCTTGGCACATAGTAAGCATTTGAGAAATACCGAAATCATCATTAACATTATTATCATTATTGTCATCATTGTCCTTATTATTAGGTGTATTATAGTCGTCCAAGCGCTTAGTGCAATTGTCAACATTCAGCAAGTGCTCAGTAAATACTATTGATGGATTGATTGATTGATTGATTGATTGGTTGCATCTTGACCATCACCACCAGTGCAGCAAACACGCTTCTAACTGACCATTCTTTCCCGGCATGGCTCCGCGATCTCTTGGGACAGACCCCCCTCGGCACATCGTCAGAAGAACAGTCCAGAGCAGGTTTTTATCCCAAATTCCCGAGTGAAAAGCAGGATGGGATTCCATGGAGGGGGTGGCTTTTGGGATGACAAGATGAGGGAGGAAGGGAATTATTCAGATTACAGATCATGGGGGAAACGGATTGGGGAGACGTTCAATCAGTGCAGTTGATGAGGAGGAGGAGGAATAAAAAACTCCAATTAAATCTAATGCATTATACCAATTTAAATTTTTGTCCATGGTTTCACATACTGATTTACACATCATTTTTTTTTTCCATCTGGGTGCCTAAGTAACTACTGGAAAAATGATTTGGATAATGAATGCCCTGACTTAGCCATTTTCACAGGAAAATCACAATTATAATTAGGGGAAAATAATCCTCAGTTTGCAGCAGGAAAATGATAATTTGTGTCATTTGTATCAGATCAACACGCATATGTCGCTTTTCAGGTGGCGTGGGGGGGAATACCGGGAACTGTGTCAGTCACAGCACATCCCCCAGTGTTAGCTCATCTCATTTTACGGTCCTATAATGAAATGTGACATATAATAATTGGGAAGGTACAGATGTCGAGATATCTGTTATTCTAGAGTCTCTCAAGTGATGCTTTCACATGGGAAACCACTTTGGTAAGAAAACCCCCATCGATTTCTCTCCAGTGGAAAGGACATAGGAAATGCGGGATGATCCCGTCTGAGATCTAGACCATAAGCTCGTTACGGGCAGGAGACGTGTCTACCAACTCTGTTTTATTTTCCTCTTGCAAGTGCTTAGTGCAGTGCTCTGCACACAGGATGCGCTCAGTAAATATCATTGACAGACTGATTGGTTAACTGATAGCACTCAAGTTTTCCAGAGTTTCTGGTCCTCTTGCTGCTGCCTCCAAGCAACCTGATTGTTGATATGGAGAAGCAGCGTGGCTCAATGGAAAGAGCCCAGGCTTTGGAGTCAGAGGTCATGGGTTCAAATCCTCAGTTACCTCATCTGTAAAATGGGGATGAAGACTGTGAGCCCCTTGTGGGACAACCTGATCACCTTGTAACCTCCCCAACACTTAGAACAGTGCGGTGCACATAGAAAGCACTTAATAAATGCTATCATTATCATTATTATTATTATATGGAAAGGTTGTGAAGCCAGATTTAGGAAGTGTTCACTAGTAAATGCTCTAAACACAAGTCAGAAGACCCACACAGCACAATAATAGGTGGTAAACTCCTTATCTAGACTCTACGCTCCTTGGGGGCAGAGATCATGCCTTCTAGGCTATGAGCCCGTTGCTGGGTAGGGACCGTCTCTATATGTTAACAACTTGTACTTCCCAAGTGCTTAGTACAGTGCTCTGCACACAGTAAGTGCTCAATAAATACAATTGATTGATTGATTGTACTTCCCAAGTGCTTAGCTTGGCTTCACAGACTCCGTCCTCTCCTGGTTCTCCTCTTATCTCTCCGGTCGTTCTTTCTCAGTCTCTTTTGCAGGCTCCTCCTCCCCCTCCCATCCTCTTACTGTGGGGGTTCCCCAAGGTTCAGTGCTTGGTCCCCTTCTGTTCTCAATCTACACCCACTCCCTTGGTGACCTCATTCGCTCCCACGGCTTCAACTATCATCTCTACGCTGATGACACCCAGATCTACATCTCTGCCCCTGCTCTCTCCCCCTCCCTCCAGGCTCGCATCTCCTCCTGCCTTCAGGACATCTCCATCTGGATGTCCGCCCGCCACCTAAAGCTCAACATGTCGAAGACTGAGCTCCTTGTCTTCCCTCCCAAACCTTGTCCTCTCCCTGACTTTCCCATCTCTGTTGACGGCACTACCATCCTTCCCGTCTCACAAGCCCGCAACCTTGGTGTCAGCCTCGACTCTGCTCTCTCATTCACCCCTCACATCCAAGCCGTCACCAAAAACTGCCGGTTTCAGCTCCGCAACATTGCCAAGATCCGCCCTTTCCTCTCCATCCAAACTGCTACCCTGCTCATTCAAGCTCTCATCCTATCCCATCTGGACTACTGCACCAGCCTTCTCTCTGATCTCCCATCCTCATGTCTCTCTCCACTTCAATCCATACTTCATGCTGCTGCCTGGATTATCTTTGTCCAGAAACGCTCTGAGCATATTACTCCCCTCCTCAAAAATCTCCAGTGGCTACCAATCAATCTGTGCATCAGGCAGAAACTCCTCACCCTGGGCTTCAAGGCTGTCCATCCATCCCCTCTCCCCCTCCTCCCTCACCTCCCTTCTCTCCTTCTCCAGCCCAGCCCGCACCCTCCGCTCCTCTGCCACTAATCTCCTCACCATGCCTCGTTCTCGCCTGTCCCGCCGTCGACCCCCGGCCCACGTCATCCCCCGGGCCTGGAATGCCCTCCCTCTGCCCATCCGCCAAGCTAGCTCTCTTCCTCCCTTCAAGGCCCTACTGAGAGCTCACCTCCTCCAGGAGGCCTTCCCAGACTGAGCCCCTTCCTTCCTCTCCCCCTTGCCCTCCTCTCCATCCCCCCATCTTACCTCCTTCCCTTCCCCACAGCACCTGTATATATGTATATATGGTTGTACATATTTATTACTCTATTTATTTATTTATTTATTTTACTTGTACATTTCTATCCTATTTATTTTATTTTGTTGGTATGTTTGGTTCTGTTCTCTGTCTCCCCCCTTTTAGACTGTGAGCCCACTGTTGGGTAGGGACTGTCTCTATGTGTTGCCAATTTGTACTTCCCAAGCGCTTAGTACAGTGCTCTGCACATAGTAAGTGCTCAATAAATACGATTGATTGATTGATTGATTGATAGTACAGTGCTCTGCACACAGTAAGTGCTCAATAAATACAATTGAATGAATGAATGAATCAACTCAATTCTACTGAACTCTCCCAAGGGTTTTAATGCAGTGCTTTGCACACAATAATGAATAGTAGTATCATGGATTGATTGTTTACCATTCATGATAATATTAATAATAATGGTATCTATTAAGCACTTACTATGTGCCAAGCTCTGTTCTCAGCACTGGGGAAGATACAAGTTAATCAGGTTGCCCGACGTGGGGCTCACAGTCTTAATCCTCATTCTACAAATTAGGTAACAGAGGCACAGAGAAGTGAAGTGACTTGCCCAAAGTCACACAGCTGATGAGTGGCAGAGCTGGAATTATTAATAATAATAATGGCATTTATTAAGCACTTACTATGTGCAAAGCACTGTTCTAAGCACTGGGGAGATTACAAGGTGATCAGTTTGTCCCACGGGGGGCTCAGTCTTAATCCCCATTTTACAGATGAGGTAACTGAGGCACAGAGAAGGTAAGTGACTTGCCCAAAGTCACACAGCTGACAATTGGCGGAGCCCGGGTTTGAGCGCATGACCTCTGACTCCCAAGCCCGGGATCTTTCCACTAAGCTACCCTGCTTCTCTATATTTCTTGAGCACTGTAGGCTAAATGCGGAATGGATACAGGCTGATCACATTGGACACCTTCTCCATGGGGCCCCTCTATTTAAGAGGGAGAGCAGTAATCGGATTCCCATTTTACAGATGAAGAAACCTGAGATTCAGAGCAGTTAAGTGATGTGCTCAAAGTCACGCTGCAGTCTACGGATAGAGTTGGTGTTAGAACTGAGGTTTTCTGGTTCCCAGACTGGTGCTCTTTCCACTAGGCTGTGACAAGTTCTAAAGACACCATCTATATCTTTCCAGTCCTTGCAGAGATTTTGATACAATGACCCAGGTCATTAGTGGTTACTAATAATAATTAAGGTATTTATTAGGTGCTTATTTTGAGTCCAGAGATCAGGGTTGCGATCCACCATTTGCCTGTTGAGTAATCAATCAATCAATCATATTTATTGAGCGCTTACTGTGTGCAGAGCACTGTACTAAGCGCTTGGGAAGTACAAGTTGGCAACATATAGAGACAGTCCCTACCCAACAGTGGGCTCACAGTCTAAAAGAGGGAGTAATAATAATGATAATGGCATTTGTTAAGTGCTTACTACGTGCAAAGCACTGTTCAAAGCGCCGGGGAGGATATAAGGTGATGAGATTGTCCCATGTGGGGCTCACAGTCTTAATCCCCATTTTATAGACGAGGTAACTGAGGCTCAGAGAAGTACAGTGACTTGCCCAAAATCACACAGCTGACAATTGGCGGAGCTGGGATTTGAACCCATGACCTCTGACTCCTAAGCCCGGGCTCTTTCCATTGAGCCACGCTGCTTCTCTAGAGAGACCTTGACCAAGTCACTTAACCACTCTGTCTCAGTTTCCTCATCTGAAAAGCGGGGATTAAATAAATACCTGTTCTCCTTCACCCTTAGACCACAAGACCCCGGTGGGAGGTGGTCTACGTCTAATCTGATTGTATTGTATCTACCCCAGCACTTAGTACCGAGTTTGGTACATAGCAAGCATTTATTAATTCATTCGTTCATTTATTCATTCAATCGTATTTATTGAGTGCTTACTGTGTGTAGAGCACTGCATTAAGCACTTAGAACAGTGCTTTGCACATAGTAAGCGCTTAATAAATGCCATTATTATTATTATTATTACAAGTTGGCAACATATAGAGATGGTCCCTACCCAATATTGGGCTCACAGTCTAGAAGGGGGAGACAGACAACAAAACAAAACATGTGGACAGGTGTCAAGTCATCAGAATGAATAGAAGTAAAACTAGATTCACATCATTAACAAAATAAATAGAATAGTAAATATGTACAAGTAAAATAAACAGAGTAATACATCTGAACAAACCCACAGCACCTGTATATATGTATATGTGTTTGTACATATTTATTACTCTATTTATTTATTTATTTATTTTATTTGTACATATCTATTCTATTTATTTTATTTTGTTAGTATGTTTGGTTTTGTTCTCTGTCTCCCCCTTTTAGACTGTGAGCCCACTGTTGGGTAGGGACTGTCTCTATATGTTGCCAATTTGTACTTCCCAAGCGCTTAGTAGAGTGCTCTGCACATAGTAAGCTCTCAATAAATACGATTGATGATGATGATGATGATATATACAGGTGCTGTGGGGAGGGGAAGGAGGTAGGGCGGAGGGGATGGGGAGGAGGAGAGGAAAAAGGGGGCTCAGTCTGGGAACTAGTTTATCAACTAGTGCTATTATTATTTCCTAATTCTTCCTCCCCATTCTAGCCATGCATATTCATGATTCTTTTAATGAGTTGTCGTAATTATTAAAGATAGGTTTTTTTGTTATTGTGTTAATTTGAATTCTCACTATTCCTCAGAGTCATTTAATTGCTTCTATTTCTAGGGATTCTAACTGATGTGTCATAATAAAGCAATAATTCATGGGTCAAGGTTACCATAATTAGAACGTGTCAGTCAGCCGCCAAAGATTCTCATTATGCACACACATTCATTCATTCATTCAACTGTATTGATTGAGCGCTTACTGTGTGCAGAGCACTGTACTAAGCTCTTAGAAAGTGCAATTTGGCAACAAATAGAGACATTCCCTACCCTACAATGGGCTCACTTACCATGTGCAAAGCACTGTTCTAAGCACTGGGGAGGTTACAAGGTGATCAGGTTGTCCCACGGGGGGCTCACAGTCTTAATCCCCATTTTACAGAGGAGGGAACTGAGGCCCAGAGAAGTGAAATGACTTGCCCAAAGTCACCCAGCTGACAATTGGCAGAGCTGGGATTTGAACCCATGACCTCTGACTCTAAAGCCCGGGCTCTTTTCCACTGAGCCACACTGCTTCTCATAGTAGAGCAGAGGAAGGGAGTAAGGGCGATGGGGAGGGGAGGAGGAATAGAGAAAAAGGGGGCCTCAGTCTGGGAATGCCTCCTGGAGGAGGTGAGCTTTCAGGAGGGCTTTAAAGGGGGGGAATTGAGCTGGTTTGGTGATGTGCGGAGGGAGGGCATTCTAGGCCAGAGGTAGGACGTGGGCCGGGGTCGATGGCCGGACAGGTGAGAACGAGGCCCAGTGAGGAGGTCAGCGGAGGCAGAGGAGTGGAGTGTGTGGGCTGGGATGGAGAAGGAGAGAAGGGAGGTGAGGTGGGAGGGGGTGAGGGGATGGAGAGTTTTGAAGCCAGTAGTGAGGACTTTTTGCCTGATTACATGTTTAAATATATAAATAAGTGTATATATGTATGTGTATATGTATATATACATGTATATGTGTGTGTACATATATATATGTACATACTCACAAACATATACATATGCCTATGCACATAAATCTATATATGTGTATATATTCAGAGAGAGAGAGAGAGAGAGACAGAGAGAGAGACAGAGAGAGAGAGAAAGAGAGACAGAGAAAGAGAAGGAGCATGGCGTAGTGAACAGAGCACCAGCATGGAAGTCAGAAAGTCATGGATTCTAATGCCAGGTATGCCACTTGTCTGCTGTGCATCCTTGGGTAAATCACTTCACTTCTCTGTTACTCAGCTATCTCACCTATAAAATGGGGTTGAGACTGTGAGCCCCATGTGGGACAGGGCCTGTGTGCAGCCTGATTTGCCTGTACTTAAGCTAGGGCTTCTTACAGTGCTTGGCACAGAGTAAGCACTTTACAAATACCACCATTATATATAGTGCTGAGTTTTTCAGCACATTTGAACCCACTGTTGGGTAGGGACTGTCTCTATATGTTGCCAATTTGTACTTCCCAAGCGCTTAGTACAGTGCTCTGCACACAGTAAGCGCTCAATAAATATGATTGATGATGATTAAAGTTATGAGAGCAGGCTTCTGCATTCTACTCCAGACCTGCTGATTTAATCTTTCTTCATCGTGTTGTTTCTTGGAACTAAGTATTGCATTCATCCCGAATGGGGGGGCAGGGACATTAGGGAGGGTAAAAAAGAGGAGAGGCTCAGCAGACCTCAAAGAGCAAAGTGAGTAGAGAGCTGCCATGTTGGAGTTGTTCTCCTGTGAATGGAAATTCTCGGGCCTTGTCATTGACCCTGGCTAGGCTCCCTCTCTATCAATCAATCAATCAATCAATCGTACTTATTGAGCGCTCACTGTGTGCAGAGCACTGTACTAAGCACTTGGGAAGTACAAGTTGGCAACATATAGAGACGGTCTCTACCCAACAGTGGGCTCACAGTCTAGACTGGAAGCTCATTATGGGCAGGGAACATGGCTGCTAATTCTATTATATTGTACTCTCCCTACCACTTAGATCAGTGCGCTGCAGGTTGTTAAGTGTTCAATACATACCACTGATTAATTGATTGACTGAACAAGTGTGGAGGTTTAGCCTAAAACCCTGTTGGGGTGATCGACCCCTTCATTCCCTCTGGTAGGGAGGTTGCCTTTACTTCGGAGAATACAATAAAGCTAGTAGACATGTTGATCTTACCCTCCAAGAGCTTACAGTCTACCTTGGTTAGAGCACTGGATAAGGTCCATGTGAAAATATGCAATAATGATGGCATTTGTTAAGTGCTTTGGATATGTTTGGGATATGTTAACTTTGACATGATGGGAGGACATCCAAGTAGAGGTGTCTTGAAGGCAGGAGGAGATGCAAGACTGGAAAGTGGGAGAGAGATCAGGGCTGTTCCAAGCACTGGGGTAGATACAAGATAATCAGATTGGACGCAGACCCAGTCCCGCGTGGGGCTCACACTCTTAATCCCCATTTTACAGATCATGTAACTGAGGCACAGAGAAGTGAAGTGACTGCCCAAGGTCACACAGAAGGAAAGTGGCAGAGCTAGGATTAGAACCCACGTCCTTCTGACTCCCTATGCTCTTTCCACTAGGCCAACTGTTTTAGACAAGTTGATCCCTGTCCTCCAGGAGTTTACAATCTACCGTGGGAATCTACGAGGTTCAGTTCTGGTTCCCCTTCTATTCTCCATCTCCACCCACTCCCTTGGAGAACTCATTTGCTCCCACAGTTTCAACGACCATCTCTATGCGGATGATCCCCAAATCTCCATCTCCAGCCCTAATCTCTCTCCCTCTCTCCAGTCTTGCATCATCTCCTCCCTTCACGACATCTCTACTTGGATGTCCTCCCATCGTCTCTAAGTTAACATGTCCAAAACAGAGCTCCTTATGTTCCCACCCATACCCTGTCCTCCCCGTGACTTTCTTATCACCATAGAAGAGACCACCATCCTTCCTGTCCCACAAGCCCGTTACCTCGGTGTTATCTTGACTCCTCTCTGTCATTCAACCGACATATTCAACCTATTCCAAAACCTGTCACACCCACCTTCAGAACAGCGCTAAAAGCCACCTTTTCCCCTCCATCCAAACTGCTAGAGAAGCAGAGTGGCTCAGTGGGAAGAGTCCGGGCTTTGGAGTCAGGGGTTATGGGTTCGAATCCCAGCTCTGCCAATTGTCAGCTGTGTGACTTTGGGCAAGTCACTTAATTTCTCTGAGCCTCAGTTACCTCATCTGTAAAATGATGATTATGACTGTGGGACAACCTGAACACCCTGTATCCTCCCCAGCACTTAGAACAGTGCTTTGCGCATAGTAAGCACTTAACAAATGCCATCATTATTATTATTATTATTACAGTGCTCTGCACACAGTGAATGCTCAATAAATGCGACAAAGAATGAATGAAAGGAAAAGCACTGTAACAGGCACTTGGTAGAGCACAGTAGACATAGAAGACATCTTGAAACCTGTCTGTTGTGTGAATAACTTTCCACTAAGCGTTTAGGAATGTCAACCTGATCCTTGCCCTCAAGAAGTTTAGTCTCAGTAACTAAATGACTTTTCCATTTTAGCCTTCCCCACTTGTATTTTCTGACTTTACATAAGATATTCAGTCTCACTGAGGTGTGTCCTCCCTGCCTGAAGGAGATTTAGAGCTCCGGCTGCAATCTAAGCAGTCATGGCAGGATAAAAATCCAGTTTATATTGAAATCCCTCTCCAGGAAAAATGAATCTGATCTATTTTTGAAAGCCCTGCTGCCAAATGAGCTTACTGATGATAATCCACCCATCCCCTGAAATAGTCCTCTTACTATCACACCCTGTCATGAGAGCACTATTACATGTTAATTCTGGAATGATTGACCCACCTTGGCCCTCTGAGATGGATGAAGAAGTCAATCAATTAATCAACCAGTTGTATAAACTGAGCACTTACTGTGTGCAGAATACCGTACTAAGCATTTGGGAGATAATGATGACAATAACTGTAGCATTTGTTTTAGCTTACTATATGCAGTGTGGCTTAGTGGAAAGAACTCAGGCTTGGGAGTCAGAGGTTATGGGTTCTAATCCTGGCTCTGCCACTTGTCAGCTGTGTGACTTTGGGCAAGTCACTTCACTTCTCTGTGCCTCAGTTCCCTCATCTGTAAAATGGGGATTAAGACTGTGAGCCCCACCGTGGGACAACCTGATCACCGTGTAACCTCCCCAGTGCTTAGAACAGTGCTTTGCACATAGTAAGCGCTTAATAAGTGCCATCATTATTATTATTAATAAGTACAGTGGGGCTGAGGGAGGGGTGAATCGCAAATACCCAAAGGGTACAGATCAAAATACATAGATGATGCAAAAGTGAGGAGTTGGGGGGAGAGGAGGGGAAAAAGGACTTAATCAGGACTTAATCCCCTCCTTCCTCTCCCCCTCCTCCCCCTCCCCTTCCCCCCAACCTCCTTCCCCTCCCCAGAGCTCCTGTATATATGTATATATGTTTGTATGTATTTATTACTCTATTTATTTATTTATTTTATTTGTACACATTTATTGTATTTACTTTATTTTGTTAATATGTTTTGTTCTCTGTCTCCCCCTTCTAGACTGTGAGCCCACTGTTGGGTAGGGACCGTCTCTATATGTTGCCAACTTGTACTTCCCAAGCGCTTAGTACAGTGCTCTGCACAAAGTAAGTGCTCACTAAATACGATTGAATGAATGAATGAAAAGGGAAGGCCTTTTGTAGAAGATGTGCCCTTAACAAGGACCCTATCTACACAGCTCCACCACAAATGCAAAATGAAATATTAACCAACATATCTCTAAGCATTCTCTAACACAACGTAAATCCCACCAGGTTAATAGCCACTGACTGGAGTGCAGTATAATGTTGTTGCTTAGAACCCTGAATCAAACCACCCTTTATGCCTTAAAGATCATCATCATCATCATCAATCGTATTTATTAAGCGCTTATTATGTGCAGAGCACTGTACTAAGCTCTTGGGAAGTACAAATTGGCAACATATAGAGACAGTCCCCACCCAACAGTGGGCTCACAGTCTAAAAGGGGGAGACAGAGAACAAAACCAAACATACTAACAAAATAAAATAAATAGAATAGATATGTACAAGTAAAATAAATAAATAAATAAATAGAGTAATAAATATGTACAAACCTATATACATATATACAGGTGCTGTGGGGAAGGGAAGGAGGTAAGATGGTGGGATGGAGAGGGGGACGAGGGGGAGAGGAAGGAAGGGGCTCAGTCTGGGAAGGCCTCCTGGAGGAGGTGAGCTCTCAGCAGGGCCTTGAAGGGAGGAAGAGAGCTAGCTTGGTGGAGGGGCAGAGGGAGGGCATTCCAGGCCCGGGGGAGGACGTGGGCCGGGGGTCGATGGCGGGACAGGCGAGAACGAGGCCCGGTGAGGAGATTAGTGGTGGAGGAGCGGAGGGTGTGGGCTGGGCTGGAGAAGGAGAGAAGGGAGGTGAGGTAGGAGGGGGCGAGGGGATGGACAGCCTGGAAGCCCAGGGTGAGGAGTTTCTGCCTGATGCGCAGATTGATTGGTAGCCACTGGAGATTTTTGAGGAGGGGAGTAATATGCCCAGAGCGTTTCTGGACAAAGATAATCCGGGCAGCAGCATGAAGTATGGATTGAAGTGGAGAGAGACACGAGGATGGGCGATCAGAGAGAAGGCAGATGCAGTAGTCCAGACGGGATAGGATGAGAGCTTGAATGAGCAGGGTAGCGGTATGGATGGAGAGGAAAGGGTGGATCTTGGCAATGTAAAGATCCTCCCTATTCTAGCTTAAAAAGTGTTCGCTCTCCCTTTGAAACACTACTGAACCACAACCCCTTCAGAGAGCTTCCCCTGACGAATTCGAATGAGGGAGACAATTCCCTTTTTTTCTCTAATTTCCATGACTTCCTGTTCACTCAGAATCCTGTGAAATGCCCTGGTCCTTTGTTTTGCTGTTAATGTCAATATTTTATTCCTATAAATGATTCATTTCTCTATTCACCTTTGAAAAGCTCACTCTATGTCACTGAATTCATACATTCCTGGAGGTCTAGCACTGTCACTTCAATTTTCTTTCTTCAACAACTGGGCCCCGATTTCTGTGCAATGGCAATGCCACAATTGCTTGAGACATCAATACAAACCCCCTCGAATACTACTGTGAATGAGCTAAGCCACTTGTAGAGATTAAAGTCACTTACCATTTACCACATGCTGCAGCTACTTAGCCAGTTCATTGATGAATACGTTGAAGATTCAGACAGATCTCCAAATAGCATTCCCCTTAAGGAACAGTGAAGAATGCTGATTTTATTTATTTACCACATACCACGAGATGCCGAGAGAATATGTAAAACAGACTTCTGAGGCAGAAGAAAATAAAAGGCAAAATCAAAGAGGGGAATGGAATTTGACATTTTCTATGCAAGGTTGGCCTCAAATATTAATAAGGACAACATGCACCGAAGCAAAAACATTTCCCTAGCTTTTATCAATCAATCAATCAATCAATCGTATTAAATGAGTGCTTACTGTGTGCAGAGCACTGTACTAAGCGCTTGGGAAGTACAAATCCACTGGTATATTGGCATGATCCATTAAGTTGATTGGGAACTACTAGGTAAATCTTCCGTTGGTTAGAAGGCTTTGTCTGGAAAGGAGGCGGAAGTTTTTAGTATGTGTAGAGGGTGGCTTTACAGAGTGCAGCATTAGTGTCTGACTGAAAGAATGATCTCTTCTGGAAATTTATGGCCATTCCATGAAATTCTCTCCTGACTTCCAGCCAGCTCCCTTCTGGGAATGTCTTGGGAGAAACCTTACCTCTCATGTGGATGCTGAATCTCTACCAACCCTACTCCCCCCCGGGCAGTTAATGATGAAGATACAGGAGCCGAAAAACTGAACCAAATGAAAAGGTTCACGGGGAAGAGTCTGCGTCCTCTGAGCTTCCTCCTAATTGCCAAGATAAAAATGATTTCATGTTGATTTACACGTGTTCCCTCTTAGTAAAGACTGCAAGACTCAGTCAATCAGTCGATTGTTGAAGTGTTCATGTATGATCAAGACTGCCAGACTCCAAGGGAATTTCTGCTTTAAATGAAAAAAAAAAAGACTCTTAGCTTGCTCATGTCTCCCCTATCCTCAAAATAAAAAATAAAGCCTCCCTAGACCACAAAACTCTCTTCGATCATCACCCCATGTCCCTTCTATCATTCCTCTCCAAGCTCCTTGAGAGAGTTATCTAGGCCCACCACCTCCACTTTCTCACCTCCAATTCTCTCCTTGAGCTCCCCAAATCTGGCTTCCATCCCTTTCACACCAGCAAAACTGCCCTGTTAATGGTCACCAATGATCTCCTGGCCAAATCCAACAGCCTCTACTCCATCTAATCCCCCTCGACTTCTCGGCTGCCTTTGACACTGTCGACCACCCCCTTCTCCTGAAAATATTATCCAATCTTTGCTTCACCGACACATTTCTCCCCTGGCTTTCCTCCTTTATCTCTCTGGCTGTTCAATCTCAAATTCTTTCGCAGGATCATCCTCTGTCTCCCACCCACTTAAATGCGGGAGTCCATCAAGGCTCAGTTCTGTGTCCTTTTCTATTCTCCATCTACCCCCACTTCCTTAGAAAACACATTCACTCCCATGGCTTCAACTAACATCTCTGTGAGGATGATCCACAGAACAGTAAGCACTTAAAAAATGCCATATATATATATATATATGTATACACATATGTATACATATATACGTATATATATAAATATATACGTATATATATATAGATATATATAGATATATATAGATATATATAGATATATATATTCATTCATTCAATCATATTTATTGAGCGCTTACTGTGTGCAGAGCAGTGTACTAAGTGCTTTGGGAAGTACAAGTCGGCAACATATAGAGACGGTCCCTACCCAACAACAGGCTCACAGTCTAGAATGGGGAGACAGACAACAAAACAAAACATGTGGACAGGTGTCAAGTCATCAGAACAAATAGAATTAAAGCTAGATGCACATCATTAGCAAAATAAGTAGAATAGTAAATATGTACAAGTAAAATAAATAGCGTAATAAATCTGTACAAACATATACAGGTGTGGTGAGGGGAAGGCGGTAGGGTGCGGGGGATGGGGAGGAGGAGAGGAAATAGGCGGGTCAGTCTGGGAAGGCCTCTTGGAGGAGGTGAGCTCTCAGTAGGGCTCTCATATATATATCCTATAGATATCCTATATATATATATATATATATATATATATATATATATAAAATTCCCTAATCTAGATCTCTAGCCCTGATCTTTCCCCCTTTCTGCAGTCTTGTATTTCCTCCAGCTTTCAGCACATCACTTCTTGGTTGTCTTGCCAAAACCTCAAACTTAACATGTCCAAAACAGAACTCCTCATCTTCCCACCCAAACCCTGCTCTCCCCATGACTTTCCCATCACTGTAGACAACACCATCACCCTTCCTTCCTCACAAGCCCTACACCTTGTCTTTATCTCTCATTAAACCCACAAAATCACTGTCACCAAACCCTGTCGGTTCAACCTCCTCAATATTGCAAATATCTGCCCTTTCCACCCCAGCCAAACTATTACTGTGTTATTCCAAGTACATATCCAACTTAGAGTGCTGGTGACTCCTGTCTCTGTCCACTTGAGTCCATACTTCATTCTGCTGCCAGGTCATTTTTGATGATGATGATGGTATTTGTTAAGCTCTTATTATGTGCCAGGCACTGTTCTAAACATTGGGGTAGTTACAAGGTAATCAGGTTGTCCCATGAGGGGCTCACAGTCTTAATCCCCATTTTATAGATGAGGTAACTAAGGAATAGAGAAGTTAAGTGACTTGCCCAGTGTCACCCAGGAGATAAGCAGTGGAGCTGGGATTAGAGCCCATGACCTCTGTCTCCCAAGCCCATGCTCTTTCCACTAAGCCAAGCTGTTTTTCCTACAAACCTCTTTGGTCAATTTTTCCCCAGTCCTCAAGAATCTCCAGTGGTTGTCATCCACCTCTGCATCAAACAGATACTACTAATAATAATAATGTTGGTATTTGTTAATTAATGATAGCATTTATTAAGTGCTTTCTATGTGCAAAGGACTGTTCTAAGCACTGGGGAGGTTACAGGGTGACCAGGTTGTCCCTCGTGGGGCTCACAGTCTAAATCCCCATTTTACAGATGAGGGAACTGAGGCCCAGAGAAGTGAAGTGACTTGCCCAGAGTCACACAGCTGACAAGCGGCGGAGCCGGGATTTGAACCCACGACCTCTGAATCCAAAGCCCTGACTCTTTTCCACTAAGCCACCCTGCTTCTCACATACTATGTGCAAAGCACTATTTTAAGTGCTGGGTGAGGGGGGGGATACAGGGTGATCAGGTTGTCCCACGTGGGGCTCACAGTCTTAATCCCCATTTTGCAGATGAGGTAACTGAGGCACAGAGAAGTTAAGTGGCTTGCCCAAGGTCATACAGCTGACAAGTGACAGAGCAGGGATTCGAACCCATGACCTCTGACTTTCCACTGAGCCACACTGCCTCTCTGGCTTTAATGCACCCAATCACCTTGACCCTTCCTATGTTACTTCACTGCTCTTCTGTTGCAACCCAGCCTGCATACTTCCAGCAGCATGGCCTAGTGGATAGAGCACAGGCCTGGGAGTCAAAAGGTCATGGGTTCAAATCCTGGCCTTCCCACTTGTCTCCTGTGTGACCTTGGTCAAGTCACTTAACTTCTCTGTGCTTCAGTTCCCTCATCTGTAAAATGGGGATTAAGACTGTGAGACCTATGTGGTATAGGGACTGTGTCCAACCTGGATATCTTGTACCTATCCCATCGTTTAGAACAATGCCTGGCACATAGTAAGCGCTTAACAAATACCTTAATTATTATTATTAATGTCACGCTACTCATTGTAACCAACCTACTCACTGTACCTTGAGATCATGGATATCGCTGCTGACCCCTCATCCACATCCTTCCTCTGCTTTGCCACTCCCTCCCCTCAATATACGACAGACCACCACTCTCCCCACCTTCAAAATTTTACCAAAATCACATCTCCTCCAGGAAGTTTTCCTTGACTAAGTGCTCATTTCCCATACTCCCTCTCCCTTTCAATAATTATGGTGCGTGTTAAGCACTTACTATGTGCCAAGCACCATTCTAAGCACTGGGGTAGATACAAATTAAGCGGGTTGGGCACAATCCCTGTCCCATATGGGGCTCAAATTCTCATTCCCCATTTTACAGATAATAATGATGGCATTTGTTGAGTGTTTACTATGTGCGAAGCACTGTTCTAAATGCTGGGGGGGGATAAAAGGTGATGGGTTGTCCCATGTGGGGCTCACAGTCTTCATCCCCATTTTCCAGATGAGGTAACTGAGGCTCAGAGAAATTAAGTGACTTGCTCAAAGTCATACAGCTGACAAGTGGCGGAGCTGGGATTAGAACCCACAACCTCTTGGGACCTCTGACTTCCAAGCCCAGGCTCTTTCCACTGAGCCATGCTGTTTCTCGGATCATCATCATCATCATCAATCGTATTTATTGAGCGCTTACTATGTGCAGAGCACTGTACCAAGCGCTTGGGAAGTACAAATTGGCAACACATAGAGACAGTCCCTACCCAACAGTGGGCTCACAGTCTAAAAGGGGGTGACAGAGAACAAAACCAAACATACCAACAAAATAAAATAAATAGGATAGATATGTACAAGTAAAATAAATAAATAAATAGAGTAATAAATATGTACAACCATATATACATATATACAGGTGCTGTGGGGAAGGGAAGGAGGTAAGATGGGGGGATGGAGAGGGGGATGAGGGGGAGAGGAAGGAAGGGGCTCAGTCTGGGAAGGCCTCCTGGAGGCGGGGGGTCGTGTAACTAGTAACTAGTAACTCGGATGAGGGAACCAAGGCACAGAAAAATTAAGTGAATTGTTTAAGTTCACATAGCTGACAGGACAGAGCCAGGATTAGAACCTAGGTCCTTCTGACTCCCAGGACGGTGCTCTATCCACTAAACCACATTCATTTTGTAGCCCATTGTTGTATAGGGATTTTCTCTATCTGTTACCGAATTGTAGTTTCCAAGCACTTAGTTCAGTGCTCTGCACACAGTATGTGCTCAATAAATATGACTGAATGAGTGAATCCTCTATTAGAACTTGATATTCATCCCACCTTCAGCCCACGAAAGCATACATCAATATCCGTGATTTATTTTAATCGAGTGGTGGTATTATTGAGTGCTTACTCTCCCCTCTAGATCATAAGCTCCTTGTGAGCATAGACTATGTCTACAATTTCTGTTGTACTATACTTTCCAGAGCACTAAGTACAGTGCTCTGCACACAGTAAGTGCTTAGCAATACCACTGATGAGTTGATTAATCAACACAATGGTGCATTACCAACTTGTACTTCCCAAGCGCTTAGTACAGTGCTCTGCACACAGTAAGCGCTCAATAAATACGATTGAATGAATGAATGAATTACTGCATTTCAAGGAGGCAAATTACCACAGTCCCCTGAGATAATAATAATGATAATAATGGCATTTATTAAGCACTTAATATGTGCAAAGCACTGTTCTAAGTACTGGGGAGGTTACAAGGTGATTAGGTTGTCCCACTTGGGGCTCACAATCTTAATCCCCATTTTACAGATAAGGTAACTGAGGCACAGAGAAGTTAAGTGACTAGCCCAAAGTCACACAGCTGACAATTGGCCGAGCTGGGATTTGAACCCATGACCTCTGACTCCAAAGCCCGGGCTCTTTCCACTGAGCCACGCTGCTTCAGAAAAAGATATCCCTCTTCTTTGAGCACTCTTTTGTTATAGCACTTTTGCATTTTAATTATCAGAGTCCAAACAGTGCTCTCAGGCTCTGCAATAATGATCTTTTTGGCTGCACTTGCCCTGTGAACTGCATTTGTGCCTTGTATGCTTTGGACACACAATCACTGTGTTTTGCACTGATATACAAGAATGATGATATTTAAGCGCGTACTATGTGGAAAGCACTGTTCTAAGCGCTGAGGAGGTTACAAGGTGATCTGATTGTCCCACGGGGGGCTCACAGTTTTAATCCCCATTTTACAGATGTAATTTAGGCACAGAGAAGTGAAGTGACTTGCCCAAAGTCACACAGCTGACAGTTGGCAGAGCCGGAATTTGAACCCATGACCTCTGACTCCAAAGTCCGGGCTCTTACCACTGAGCCACGATATATCTGTCACCACCCCCTCAAACAGAGACTGCATCTTGACTTCAGAATCAATCAATCGTATTTATTGAGCGCTTACTGTGTGCAGAGCACTGTACTAAGCGCTTGGGAAGTCCAAGTTGGCAACGTATAGAGACAGTCCCTACCCAACAGTGGGCTCACAGTCTAAAAGAACAAACCTCAGGTGATGCAATGATTAATCATTCTGGGAGGGAAACTATTGCACATGGTGGTTGAATCAGGGATGGTAAAAGTATTCAATCAATCAATCGTATTTATTGAGCGCTTACTATGTGCAGAGCACTGTACTAAGAGCTTGGGAAGTACAAATTGGCAACACATAGAGACAGTCCCTACCCAACAGTGGGCTCACAGTCTAAAATATCAAAAGGGTTTCCATGGGCCGGTTAAATTACATATGTTTAAGAGTCTGTCCCTCTGGTAATGTAACATATGTAAATCTTTGGGTGAGAATTAAGTGTGCATATGCAAACACTTAAGAGATTACACAATTTAAGTACAGGTATGTTTATGCTTAATGGTTTGTATTTACAACCCTTTCTGACAGGCATATTTGCATTTCCATTTGGTGAGTTTTGTTAAGAAATGGTGTTCTTTGTCTTAAATCAAATGACAAGTGTCTCAGCGGTACCTGTAAATAAAATTACCCATTTGGCAAAACCTCAGAGTCGAGAGCCAAACAGCTTCGGCAGTGCGACTAATGAAAAAAGCATGAGCCTGGGAGTTCTGACGTAGGACATGGGTTCTAATTCTGATTCAGTTGCTTCCTGGTTGTGTGATCCTGGGCAAGTCACTTCACTTCTCTGTGCCTCAGTTTTCTCATCTTGAAATGGGGATTCAACACCTCTTCTCCCTTTCATTCATTCATTCAATCGTATTTATTGAGTGCTTACTGTGTGCAGAGCACTGTACTAAGCGCTCAGAGCTTAGAACAGTGCTTTGCACATAGCACTTAACAAATACTATTATTATTTACTATTATTACAAGTTGGCAACATATAGAGACGGTCTCTACCCAACAGCGGGCTAACGGTCTAGAAGTCTTCTTCCTTTTGGAGTACCAGTGTGGCTCAGTGGAAGGAGCCCGGGCTTTGGAGTCAGAGGTCATGGGTTCAAATTCTGATCCGCCAATTGTCATCTGTGTGACTTTGGGCAAGTCACTTCACTTCTCTGGGCCTCAGTTCCCTCATCTGTAAAATGTGGATTAAGACTGTGAGCCCCCCGTGGGACAACCTGATCACTTTGTAACCTCCCCAGTGCTTTGCACATAGTAAGCACTTAATAAATGCCATTATTCTTATTATTATTCTGCTTGGACTGTAGGCCTCATGCAAGAGAGGGACTGTGTATGACCTGAGTAATAATAATAATAATTATGGCATTTATTAAGCACTTACTATGTGCAAAGCACTGTTCTAAGTGCTGGGGAGGTTACAAGGTGATCAGGTTGTCCGACGGGGGGTTCACAGTCTTAATCCCCATTTTACAAATGAGGCAACTGAGGCCCAGAGAAGTGAAGTGACTTGCCCAAAGTCACACAGATGACAATTGGCAGAGCTGGGGTTTGAACTGACCGCTGACTCCATAGCCTGTGCTCTTTCCACTGAGCCATGCTGCTTCTCCATCCTATCTTATTATCTTATTAAGTATCTTATTAAGCGCTTAGTACAGTGCTCTGCACACAGTAAGCGCTCAATAAATATGATTGAATGAATGAATGAATGAATCTAGCACTGAGTATAGTGCTTGGTACATACTAAACACTTAACCAGTGCTACAATTATTGCTACTCAGAGCTTAGTACAGCACACAAAGAGCTCAATAAACACCATCTCTGGAATGATTGACGGCTCAGCATGGCATATGGATTGAGCACAGGCCAGAAGGTCATGGGTTCTAATAGTAATAATTGTG
The DNA here is from genome assembly GCF_015852505.1 of Tachyglossus aculeatus. Lineage (NCBI taxonomy): Eukaryota > Metazoa > Chordata > Mammalia > Monotremata > Tachyglossidae > Tachyglossus > Tachyglossus aculeatus. Next base: position 3,550,928 of record NC_052070.1, read on the forward strand.
GTATTTGTTAAGCGCTTACTATGTGCCAGGCACTGTTCTAAGCACTGGGGTGGATACAGGGAAATCGGGTTGGTCCCTGCTTGGGGCTCACAGTGTTAATCCCCATTTTATAGATGAGGCAAATGAGACACAGAGTAGTGAAGTGACTGGCTCACTTGTCTGCGGAATAATAAATAAATAATAATAATGGCATTTATTAAGCACTTACTATGTGCAAAGCACTGTTCTAAGCGCTGGGGAGGTTACAAGGTGATCAGGTTGTCCCATGGGGGGCTCATAGTCTTAATCCCCATTTTACAGATGAGGTAACTGAGGCCCAGAGAAGTTAAGTGACTTACCCAAAGTCACACAGCTGACAACCAGTGGAGCAGGGATTTGAACCCCTGACCTCTGACTCCCAAGCCCGCGCTCTTTCCACTGAGCCACGCTGCTTCCCCATGACATGACATGAATGACATTGGGAGAAACAGTGTGGCTTAGTGGATAGAGCAGGGGCTTGGGAGTCAGAAGGACCTGTGTTCTAATCCACCACGTGGCTCCACCACGTGTCTGCTGTGTGACCTTGGGCAAGTCGCTTCACTTCTCTGGGCCTCACCTACCTCATCTGTAAAATGGGGATTGAGACTGTGAGCCCCAAATGGGACAGGGACTGTGTCCAACCAGATTAATTTGTATCTCCCCCGGTGCTTAGAACAATGCTTGGCACACAATAAGCGCTTAGCAAGTACCATAATAATCATTTATTATTATTATAATTACTTCAATTCTGTGTGCCTAAACTACCTCTTCTGTAAAATGGGGATTGGGACTGTGAGCCCCATGTGGGACAAGGGACTCTGTCCAACCCTGTTTGCTTGTATTCACCCCTGTGCTTAGTAATAATAATGATAGTATTTGTTAAGCGCTTACTATATGCAAAGCACTGTTCTAAGCGCTGGGGAGGTTACAAGGCGATCAAGTTGTCCCACAAGCGGCTTGTAGTTTTAATCCCCATTTTACAGATGAGGTAACTGAGGCCCAGAGAAGTTAAGTGACTTGCCCAAAGTCTCACAACTGACAGTTGGATTTGAACCCATGACTTCTGACTCCAAAGCCTGTGCTCTTTCCACTGATCCATGCTGCTTCTCTAATACAGAGGCTGGCACATAGTAAGCACTTACCAAATACCATAATTAATTAATTCTTAATTTCCAGTTGAGTAGACAACCAGGATCTACCACTCCCTTCTCCACAGTTCAATTCTTGTTGAAGAAAAAGAAGGTGAGCAGAGGCGCCTCAAAAATGATTTCAACCCTCTGGACAGGGATTCATTCTCCAGAATCGGTTAAACAGAGTCAGAGTTGGAATTCTTGTTTTGGAATTGAATAGCTTCCCTCTAAATATATTGTGTCTTACATCAAATTGAATATGAAAGCAAATCCAATCCTTTCAGAGTGTCATGCCCTGAGATCTGTTACTAACTTCAAAATACGACAGCATGGCCTAGTGGAAAGAACATGGGCTTGGGAATCAAAGGCCTGGGTTCTAATCCTGGGCCCACCACTTGTCTCCTGTGTGACCTTGGGTAAGTCATTTATCTTCTTGGGGACCTCAAATCCCAGCATGGATCAATGGAAAGAGCCCGGGCTGTGGAGTCGGAGGTCATGGGTTCAAATCCCGGCTCTGTCAATTTTCAGCTGTGTGACTTTGGGCAAGTCACTTAACTTCTTTGTGCCTCAGTTACCTCATCTGTAAAATGGGGATTAAGACTGTGAGCCCCCCTGGAGACAACCTGATCACCCTGAACCTCCCCAGTGCTTAGAACAGTGCCTTGCACATAGTAAGTGCTTAATAAATGCCATTATTGTTATTATTATTATTATCCCTCAACTGAAATTGGGGATTAAGTACCTTTCTTCCCCCCACCCATCCCCCGCTATTTAGACTGTGAGCCCCATACAGGATAGGGATTGTGTCCAAACTAATTAATTTAACCTTCCCCAGCACTTTGAAAAGTGTTTGACACATAGTTAGCACTTACAATAGCATAAAAAACCCACTCCTATGAGACCTACAAGACTGGACATGTAAACAGAAAGGTTGAGCCACATACAGGGAATCAAGAATAAATATCAGTGTTTTCAGTCTCTTCTTTCTCAGACCAGATTCTATCTCCATCTGTGAATAAAACAATTATGCAGCCTCTGTGTGCATTTTTAATGAGAATGTCTCCATTCAAGGCTACAATTAGAACAGTGGGAATTTAAGATATGGCAGAAATGATGAGGAGAGACATCCATAGTTATTTTTAGAGTTTGAAAGAGAAGGGCAGACAGTAGACGGTAGGACAATGGAAAGGAAACAAAATATCTGGGTAAAAAGATCCACCAGTTATTAGGAGCATTTGATTCAGCAAAATTTAATTGCTATTAATGAATACATATGCAATTATTATTGTTTATTAATTGATCTCTTAATGTCAATTAATTGATCAACATTAAATACTAAAAGCCTATTTTGAGCAGAGGCCGGTAAAAAGGGGTTGGAAGAGTACAACTTAGTAAGTAGACCCAATGTCTACTCATCATCATCAATCGTATTTATTGAGCACTTACTATGTGCAGAGCACTGTACTAAGCGCTTGGGAAGTACAAACTGGTAATATATAGAGACAGTCCCTACCCAACAGTGGGCTCACAGTCTAAAAAGTGGGCTCACAGTCTAAAAACTACTCTGAAGGAACTTACAGTCTCCAAAGTACAGAGCGCTGTACTAAATAATGATGGCATTTATTAAGTGCTTACTATGTGCAATGCACTGTTCTAAGCACTGGGGAGGTTAAAAGGTGATAAGGTTGTTCCATGGGGGGCTCACAGTCTTAATTCCCATTTTCCAGATGAGGTAACTGAGGCCCAAAGAAGTTAAGTGACTTGTCCAAAGTCACACAGCTGACAATTGGTGGAGTCTGGATTTGAACCCATGACCCCTGACTCCCAAGCGCTCTTTCCACTGAGCCATGCTGCTTCTCTATGGTTGCTAGTGTACAATAAAGTTAGTCGACATGAATCCTGTCCCTGAGGAGCATGCAATCTAGTAGGGAAAACAGATATCGAGATGCTACAGATAAGAGAAAGTGTAGATTGCAATACCCTTGAGCTAATTCGAGCACTTCTTATGGTATTTTTTTGTTTAGTCCTTACTATGTTTCAAACAGTGTTCTAAGAGCTGGGGTACATGCAAGTTAAGCAGTTTGGACACAGTCCCTGCCCAGTGTGGGACTCACAGTCTAACTAGGAGAGAGAACAGGCTTTGAATCCCCATTTTACAGTTGAAGAAACTGAGGCAGAGAGAAGTGAAGTGACTTACCCAAGACCACACTGCAAGCAATTGGCAGAGCTGGGATTAGAACCCAGGTCCTCTGACTCCCAAACCCGTGTTCTTTCCATTAGACCAGGATGCTTCTCACTAATGAACACATTTACATTCCCCTTATCGCATATGCACGGGGAAACAAATATAAAAATATTTACAACTAGAGGTATGCACCTGCTTATTTATATATATATATATATATATATATATATATATATGTATTTGAAAATATCTGTGGGTGTTTATATAATTCATTAAATGAATTAAGCAGGTCTCAGTGTGCTCGGCACACAGTAAATACTCAGAGGCAGAGAAAGAGAGGGAAATAGAGTCAATCTGCCAGTCAATCATATATATTGGGTGCTTCATTCATTTAATAGTATTTATTGAGCACTTACTGTGTGTTTAGCACTCTACTAAGAGCTTGGAAGAGTGCAATATAAAAATATAACAGACATTCCCTTCTCACACTGAGCTTACAGTCTAGAGGGGGAGACAGATATTAATACAAATAAATAAATGATAGATATAGGCATAAGTGGCGTGGGGCTGGGGGGGGGGATGAATAAAGGGAACAAGTCAGGGAGACGCAGAAGGGAGTGGGGAAAAAAGGAAAAGTGAGGTTTAATCAGGGAAGACCTCTTGGAGGAGACGGGCCTTCAATAAGGCTTTGAAGGCCAGCTACATATGTTATAAAAAGCTCCTACCTCCCTTGGCATTTCAGGAAACCCAATGTCAGCCACAAACAGTTCATTCAAAGACAAATGCTGCTCACAAGCATCTAAGAAAGCTCATTTTGCCCTAGAGATGTGCCAAACGTAACCACCAACTCCTAGGAGATGATAGCATTTATTAAGCACTTACTATGCTTTGCACATAGTAAGTGCTTAATAAATGCTATCATCACATAGTAAGTGCTTAATAAATGCTATCATCTCCTAGTAGTTGGTGGTTACTCCACTCAGTTATGTTTTGAAAGCAAAACATGGGAATCCTTCAAGATTCAGTTCTGAGTTCCCTTCTTTTCTCCATGTACCCCCACTCCCTTGGAGAACTCTCTCTCATTCCACCCACATATTCAATCCATCATTACATCATTAGTACAGTGCTCTGCACATAGTAAGCGCTCAATAAATACGATTGATGATGATGATGATACATCCTATAGTTTCCACCTTCACAACGTCGCTAAAATCTGCCCTTTCCTCTCCATCCAAGCTGCTAACACATTAGTCCAGTCACTTATCCTATCCCACCTTGATTATTGCCATTTGCCTGTTATGTGACCTTGGGTAAGTCACTTAACATCTCTGTGCCTCAGTTACCCCAGACCTCAGTTACCCCATCTGTAAAATGGGGATTAAGACTGGGAACCCCATGTGAGACAATCTGATTACCTTGTGTTTACTCCAGTGTTTAGAACGGTGCTTGGTACATAGTAAGTGCTTAACAAATACCATTACTATTATTATTATTATTACTGTCTCAGCCTCCTAGCTGATCTCTCTGTCTGCTGTTTCTTGCCATTCCAAACCATATTAACAAACTCCATTGGTTGCCCATTCACTTCTGCATAAAAAAAGGTCCTCACCATTGGCTTTAAAGCAGTTAATCACCTTGCCCTCTCCTACCTCACCTTGCTACTCTTCTACTACAAGCCACCCTGCACACTTTGCTCTTCTAATTCTAACTTTCTCACTCTTCCTTGATCTCGTCTACCCCGCTGCTGAGCTCTGGCCCACATCCTGCCTCTAGCCTGGAATGCCCTCCCTCCTCAAATACGACAAACAATTGCTCTTCCCCCACTTTTAAATCTTACTGAAGGCCCATCTCCTCCAAGAGACCTTCTCTAAGCCCACCTTTTCTCTTCTCCCACTCCCTTCTGCATCACCCTACTTGCCCCCTTGATTCATCCCCCCTCCCAGCCCCATGACACTTATGTATATATCTGTAATTTATCTGTTTGTTTTAATGCCTGTCTCCCCCTTCATACTATAAGCTCACTGAGGCCGGGAATGTGTCTGTTTATTGTTATCGTGTCCTCTCCCAAGCACTTTGTTCAGTTTTCTGCACACGTTAAGCGCTCAATAAACTTCACTGAATGAGTGAATTAATGAATTCATTTACTTCCTTGGCTTCAACTGCCACCTCCATGGGGATGATCCCAAATCTACTTTTCCAGCTGTGATCGTTTTCCTTTCATTCAATCATACTTATTGAGTGCTTACTGTGTGTAGAGCACTGTACTAAGCATTTAATAATAATTGGCATTTATTAAGCACTTACTATGTGCAAAGCCCTGTTCTAAGTCCTGTGGAGGTTACAAGGTGATCAGGTTGCCCCACCGGGGTGGGCTCACAGTCTTAATCCCCATTTTACAGATGAGGCAACTCAGGCACAGAGAAGTTAAGTGACTTGCCCAAAGTCACAAAGCTGGCAACTGGCGGAGGCTGGATTTGAACCCATGACCTCTGACTCCAAAGACCATGCTCTTTCCACTGAGCTACATTGCTTCTCTGCAGTCTCCCGTTTCCTCCTGCCTTCAAGACCTCTCTACTGTGTGGAAGGAGGCAATGGTAAACCACATCCATATTTTTACCAAGAAAATACTATGGCTACACTATCAGAACAATTGCAGATGGAGAGTGGGGCGTTCTGGGAGAGATGTGTCAATTGTGTCGCTATGGGGTGGACACAACTCGACAGCATAAGACAACAACAAAGTCACGACCTCTCTAATTGGACGTCCCACCACGACCTCAAACTTGACGTGTCCAAAACAGAACTCCTCAGGTCCTCTGACTCCAAAGCCCGTGCTCTTTCCACTGGACCATGCTACCTCTCAATATCACACGGTGCCCTGCACCTAGTAAATGATCAATAAATATGGCTGATTAATTGAATAGATAAAAGATTGGTAATAAGAATGGACCTGCAAGGAGAGAGTTAGAGAAGTTAGGGAGTAGCTGTTATCCCCAACGGGGGAGGTGGGTGGGTGTCAGTGAGAGGTAAATGGGCCTATTTCTCAACATTCCCATCCCTGACCGCCTGCTCACATCCTCCCTCCTTCCTGAAACTTCCACATGTGCATCTTTAGATGTCTATGTCTCCTAAGCACATGGGCATTTGCACTCCCTCTATAGCATATCTTTATTTTCTGTTGCTGCTCCTACCTAGAGCTATTTTGGTGTTGGTCTCCCCCATGACACAATAAAAATAAAACAATAATAATTCATTCATTCATTTCATTCAATCGCATTTATTGAGATCTTACTGTGCGCAGAACACTGTACTAAGCACTTGGGAAGTACAAGTTGGCAACATACAGAGATGGTCCCTACCCAACAGCAGGCTCACAGTCTAGAAGGGGGAGACGGACAACAAAAGAAAGCATATTAAAAAAATAAAATAAATAGAAAAAATATGTACGAGTAAAATAAATAAATACATAGAGTAATAAATACGTACCATTCATTCATTAATTCAATTCATTCAATAAGAATAATGTCGGTTTCTGTTAAGCACTTACTAAGTGCCAAGCACTGTTCTAAGCACTGGAGGGGATACAATGTAATCAAGGTTGTCCCACGAGGGGCTCACAGTCTTAATCCCCATTTTACAGATGAGGGAACTGAGGCATTGAGAAGTTAAGTGCCTTGCCCAAAGTCACACAGCTGACAAGTGGCGGAGCTGGAATAAGAATCCATGACCTTGGATTCCCAAGCCCGTGCTCTTTCCACTGAACCATGGTGCGTGTCAATAATATTAATTATGGTATTTGTTAAGCACTTACTATGTGCCAAGCACCGTTCTAAGCACTGGGGTAGGTACAAGGTAATCAGATTGTCCCACACGGGGCTCACAGTCTTAACCTCCATTTTCCAGAGGAGGTAACTGAGGCACAGAGAAGTTAGGTGGCTTACCCAAAGTCACACAGCAGACAGGTGGCAGAGCCAGGGTTAGAATCCATGCCCTCTGACTCCCAAACCTGTGCTCTTTCCACTAAGGAATCCTGGTCACCAGCACTTTGGCAGTGTTCTTTCCCAAGGACTTTTTACAGTGCTCTGCACACAGGAGACACTCAATAAATTGTATTGGTTGGCTGATTGATTAGAGAAGTAGCATGGCGTAGTGGACTGTGAGCCCACTGTTGGGTAGAGACCGTCTCTATATGTTGCCAACTTGTACTTCCCAAGCGCTTAGTGCAGTGCTCTGCACACAGTAAGGCTCAATAAATACAATTGAAGAAGAAGAAGAAGAAGAAGAAGACAGAGCAGGGGCTTGGGAGTCAGAATATCATGGGTTCTAATCCTGGCTCTGCCATTTGTCTGCTGTGTGGCCTCGGGCAAGTCATTTCACTTCTCTGTGCCTCAGCTACCTCATCTGGAAAATGGGAAAGTGGACTGTGAGCCCCATATGGGACAGGGACTGTGTCAAATCCAATTCGTTTTTATCCACCCCCGCACTTAATATAGTGCCTGGTACATAGTAAGCACTTTACAAATACCATTATTATTATTAGTAGTAGTAGTATCAGTATTATTATTCATAAGGAAGGAGATTTAGGGGGGGATAGGGTGGCTAGGTCCTGGTTTGCTCTGAACCTGTAGTAGACACTGATAGCAGAATCTAACAGGGGTCTTAAATTGAGAACTATATAAAGGTTGAAAGTCATTTAAATGTAAGACTAGTCTGAGAAGAACACGCAGAACAGCTGCATTTTTAGTGTATACTGAAGGAACCAAAATCTACAGTTAGGCATAAGTATTGGGAGAATTATCCTGAGTAGCATAAGCATTGTGAGAAGCAGCATGGTCTAGTGGAAAGAGCACGGGCCTGAGGATGTGGATTTTAATCCTGGCTCTGCCACACATCTGCTGTGCAACCATTGGCAAGTCATTTAACTTCTCTGAGCCTCAGTTACCTCATTGGTAAAATGGGGATGAAGACTTTGAGCCCTATGTGGGATAGGGACTGTTTTCAATCGATTTCCTTTCATCTACCCCAGTGCTTGGAAAAGTGCTTCGCACATAGTAAGTGCTTAAGAAATACCATGATTATGATTATTATTCTTATTATTTTTGGAGGTATTTTTGGAGGCACAGAGCTAGGAGTTTTGACTGTCTGAAACATCAAGCAGTTTGACTTGACAAAAGTGGTGGCTGTGAGCTGTAAACTGGCTTGAACTGGGCTGAACTGGGGTGGACTGGGCATTTAAAGTGATAATCTTAAAGTCCGAGGTCGACTGAGCCCCTTCCTTCCTCTCCCCCTTGTCCCCCTCTCCATACCCCGCATCTTACCTCCTTCTCTTCCCCACGGCACCTGTATATATGCATATGTTTGTATAGATTTATTACTCTATTTATTAATTTATTTTACTTGTGCCTATCTATTCTATTTATTTTGTTAGTATGTTTTGTTTTGTTCTCTGTCTCCCCCTTCTAGACTTTGAGCCCACTGTTGGGTAGGGACTGTCTCTATATGTTGCCAGCTTGTACTTCCCAAGCGCTTAGTACAGTGCTCTGCACACAGTAAGCACTCAATAAATACGATTGATTGATTGATTGACTGATTCCCTCCCCCTCCCCTTCCCCTTTCTAGACTGTAAGCCCGGTGTGGGCATCTATTGCTGAATTCTACTTTCCAAGCACTTAGTACTGTGCTCTGCTCACAGTAAGCACTCAAACAATAAAATTGAATGAATGAATGATTTTGGGCTGAGTGGTAACTGGGAAAAATTCCCCTCTCTGCAATTCATTTTAAAGTCTGCCTCCCCTTTTAGGCTGCTGTTTCTACCATGCTCTGGACCCAATATGTGCCTAATAAATACCATAGATTGATTTTTTTGATTTCTCAAACATTAGATTAAATGGAGATACCATGGACGGTTCCTTAGAGGGCTCTGCTCAGAGGAAAGCCTCAAAAAGCCCTGCTGACTGATTGAGCCTACTTAGGAAAATAAGTTCTCTCAGGAATGACCAGCAGATATGGCTCATTGGCTCATCTTCCGATCTTCATATTCCACCTCAGATCGTTGAGCATTTACTAGAGATTCAGGTCAAAAACGCCCCGGGAGCAATGACATAAAAAAGGAGCAATGGCCTTCCTTGGCTATGTTTAATTTTTAAACAAATTCAACCATTCCAATTAATGTTACATTTCATTAATTTTCACCTGCAAACCTTTCTTCTCTGATATTTAAATAGTCCACAACCAGTTCCTTCCTAACTCCATTATTCAGTATACCAAATGGGAAGAAAGTCCTGAGGGGAGGAAAATTGGGAGACAAAAATCCCAGTCTCCATGGAGCTATTTCTGCCCAAACGTCTCCATCGTCTTTCCCACGCCTCCTTGTTCCTTCCCCTCTGCATCCCTTTGGATTCGAGTGAAAAGATACAAATTGTGAAGGAGATATTTCTCATTCAACTCCCCCGATAATAAAAGGATTTTCTGAAACCATAACCATCCTCTGAAAAAAGCACGTTTATAAAAGGATGGCAGGGCCTCTAGGAGTTCTGTTTTCCTCGGTGAAGGCAAGTTAAACGTCTTCCTTGTGATGACACAGCAAGGCCGAGAAAAGACTAGAAATAGAAAGTGGAATGTCCACCCCGCTGGCCTTTGTCCTCTTGAGCAGAACACAGTTTCACCCCTTGAGATTTGCGGAGTAGCTGAATGCAACGTCAGAGGACACTCCTTTTTTCATGTGTGCTTAAACTGCCTGGTCCCATCCTCCCTGCACAGCTGAAAGTTGAACAGGGGTCTCTCTGAAGAGCGACCGTGAGAGGAAATTCTCCTGCTGCAGCCTCGGAGTGTTTCTAAGGAGCATCTTTTCGCATTCTGATCATGTCTCCCCTTAACTAAAGCTGCAACAGAAAAATTGCCTTCCTGGAATGTTTGGAATTAGAACTCTATTTCTTTTTCCATTTAGGAGGAGTACATTTATACCGGGGCCAGACATCTAACAATCAACCAAGCAATCAGTTAATCAAACAAGGAGATGTGCTGAGCGCCTACTGTGTGCGGAGCACTGTAGTAAATGCCTGGGGGACCGTGATGGAGTTAGTAGAAACGACCTCCAACCTCAGAGAGTTTACGGTCTAAGGTAGGTAGAGCACTATAACCAATCAATCAATCAATCAATCGTATTTATTGAGCGCTTACTGTGTGCAGAGCACTGGACTAAGCGCTTGGGGAGTACAAGTTGGCAACATATAGAGACAGTCCCTACCCAACAGTGGGCTCACGGTCTAGAAGGGGGAGACAGAGAACAAAACCAAACATACTAACAAAATAAAATAAATTGAATAGACATGTACAAGTAAAATAAATAAATAAATAAATAGAGTAATAAATAGTAGAATAAAGTACAATGAAGATAATAATAATAATAATAATAATAATAATAATAATAATAATAATAATAATGGTAATTGTTAAGCGCTTACTAGGTGCCAAGCAGCATGGCTCAGTGGAAAGAGCCCGGGCTTGGGAGTCAGAGGTCATGGGTTCAAATCCGGCTCTGCCAATTGTCAGCTGTGTGACTTTGGGCAAGTCACTTAACTTCTCTGCACCTCAGTTACCTCATCTGTAAAATGGGAATTAAGACTGTGAGCCCCCCGTGGGGCAACCTGATGACCTCGTAACCTCCCCAGCACTTAGAACAGTGCTTTGTACATAGTAAGCGCTTAATAAATGCTATAAAAAAGCACTGTTCTAAGCACTGGGGTAGATACAAGGTTATCAGTTGTCCTATGTGGGACTCACAGTCTTAATCCCCATTTTATAGATGAGGTCACTGAAATCCAGAGAATAATAATAATAATAATAATGTTGGTATGTTTTAAGCGCTTACTATGTGCCAGACACTGTTCTAAGTGCTGGAGTAGATACAAGGTAATCAGGTTGTCCCACGTGGGGCTCACAATCTTAATCCCCATTTTCCAGATGAGGTAACTGAGGCACAGAGAGGTGAAGTGACTTGCCCAAAGTCATACAGCTGACAAGTGGCAGAGTCAGGATTAGAACCCACGACCTCTGACTCCCAAGCCTGAGCTCTTTCCACTCAGCCACACTGCTTCTCGTGCTTCTTCTGCTGCTTCTTCAAGTTAGTAGGTACAATCCATGTCCTGCCAGTTTACATGGGCAGAGAAATGTACTAAGCTTTTGGGAGAGTACAATAGAATTAATAGGATTAAGGATTTTACAGTCTATAGTGTGTAGGGAGCTATACTAAGCACTTGGGAAAGTACAACAGTGTTAATAGATAAAATCCCTACCTTCAAGGAGTTTACAGTCTACTCTGGGCCGCAACAAGGTGCTAAGCATTTGAGAGAGCACAATGGAGATAAAAAACATGATGCAGTTAATATTTCACCCATCCTTGACTCATATGTCATACAGATAGTAATCACTACAATACCCTACCCTTAATAAATAATAATTATGACATTTATTAAGTGCTTACTATGTGCAAAGCACTGTTCTAAGCATGGGGAGGTTACAAGGTGATCAGATTGTCCCACAGGGGCTCACAGTCTTAATCCACATTTTACAGATGAGGTAACTGAGGCACAGAGAAGTGAAGTGACGCCCGAAGTCACACAGTTGGTAATTGGCAGAGTTGGGATTTGAACCCATGACCTCTGACTCCAAAGCCCTGGCTCTTTCCACTGAGCTGCTTTCAGTTTTCTCCATCAGGATGAAATGCAGATCACTTAAGCTGTGAGCCTCATTTCAGACAGGGACTGTTTCCAATCTGTTGTAACCTGCATTTGCCCCAGTGCTTAGAACAGTGCTGGACACATAGTAAACACTGACCAAATTCCATAATTAAAAAAAAAAAATTAAAATGTCATTCGAATGATGAAAAGCCAGTTACTTTAGGCAAATATAACTAGGCTGATGGGGAATATTTGATTATATCAATCACAGTTCTATATCTGTGGCCAGGCGGTCTTTGAAACATAATTTTTCTCTCTCCGGATCTTTCCCGTCTGCCCAACTTCCACCACAGAACTTTGCATTTACAGACTCACAAGCACCTTATAAAAATTCATATCATTGGATCACATATAATAATAATAATAATGATGGCATTTGCTAAGCACTTACTATGTGCCAAGCACTGTTCTAAGCCCTGGGGTGGATACAAGGTAAACAGGTGGCCCCAAATAGGGTCACAGTCTTAATCCCCATTTTACAGATGAGGTAACTGAGACAAAGATAAAGTTAGGGAAGCAGCGTGGTTCATTGAAAAGAGCCCGGGCTCTGGAGTCAGAGGTCATGGGTTCAAATCCCAGCTCTGCCAATTGTCAGCTGTGTGACTTTGGGCAAGTCACTTAACTTCTCTGGGCCTTAGTTATAGTTCCCTCATCTGTGAAAAGGGGATTAAGACTGTGAGCCACCCATAGGACAACCTGATCACCTTGTAACCTCCACAGCACTTAGAACAGTGCTTTGCACACAGTAAGCGCTTAATAAATGCCATCATTATTATTATTAATTTTAAGTGAGTTGCCCAAAGTCACACAGCTGACGAGTGGCGGAGCTGGGATTAGAACCCATGACCTCTGACTCCCAAGCCCGTGCTCTTTTCATTGAGCCACACTGTTTCTCAACATATATTGTCCAATGCTCCCTCACTTGCTTATTTTCTACATCCCAAGAGTTTAGCGTGGTGTTTTGCAATAATTCCACCCATCCTCCTCCTCTTTCTCATTCCCTTCAATTACAGGTGGAAAAACTAAATCGTGAAGCAGTTCAGAAGCACTGGACTCTAAATTTTACCTGTATTTTGGTGCCCGAGGTAGGTTTAGTGTCTGTTTCCTTTAATTTTGTCAGATGCAGTATTTAGAGAAGGGGGGGGCGGGTGTGTGTGTGTGTATGTGTGTGTGGGGGGGGGGGTGTTTTTTTTTTGTGTGTGTGTGTGAGAATCAGCGAGGCTCACTGGAAAGAGCCCATGCTTGGGAGCCAGAGGTCATGGGTTCTAATCCCGACTCAGCCACTCGTCAGCTGTCTGACCTTGGGCAAGTCACTTAACTTCTCTGGGCCTCAGTTACCTCATCAGTAAAATGGGGATTAAGACTGTGAGCCCCTCGTGGGACAACCTGATCACCTTGTATCTCCCCCCCAGCGCTTAGAACAGTGCTTCGCACGTAGTAAGTTGCTTAACAAATGCCATAATAATAATAATTATCATTATCTGTACACCCACATAGGAAATGCGCAATAGTTTTCTAACCAATTTCCTGCTCTCTGTGTTTTAGTAGGTGCCAAGATGGAGGTACAGACAGTAACAACCTGTCTTTGCATTTCTGAATGATGATTGATTCAAATTCAAAGTGCCAAGAGGGCTGGAGGATAACTATTCTGATTCTAATAACGGCATCTCCTTTCACAACACAGAGAAACTCACCTCCCAGAAAGTTTCATTTTGGGGAAAAAAAAATAATCATTTCGTCTACATGACACTTTCCAATTTCCTAACCTATCTCACGAGGAAAGACAGTTTTAATCTAATGTATATTTATTGGCCTTAAAGTGTCAATTTGTCTGGTGCAGAAATGTTAGGCTACTAAGATACTTTACAAACTCCATCATGCTTAGTCTCAGCAGACCGGAAACTGCTCAGAAAGACACGGGGTATTATTTGAAAAAATGGGAAGATTTCTGGTGTGGAGAATGAACAATGGGAGTTGTTGGTGGCGATTTATTCCGAGGTATTTAGAAGTTGTGTTCTCATGTCTGCAGCAGCATTTTCTGAGCAAAAATACATTGCCAGAGTCATTGGTGGATGCAAAAAATGTGACAATATGAATTTAAAATTCAAGCCGTGGCATTATAAAATCTGTTGGTAGAAATCTCATGAGTTGTACTAGAGAGCAATCCCGGAGAAGGAACAGCGAGAGACTAATGAAATGTCTTTCATTGTTCATAATTAAGATGGTGGCTAATAATGGGCAGGAACACGAAACACATTCTCGATGAATTAATTTGGGAAAAATGGCTGCCTCTGCAGTTCAGAAGGTTAAATTTAGGAATCTGGACATTGGCACTGCACATTCAGATTCCAGGTTAAAATTAATTAAACATCTGCAGTTGACTTCTCTCAAATACACCATAATGGATTCTGTTTTAGTGAGGATGTCTTAGAAATGCTCAAAAAAACAAAACCCCATTATACCTCATTTTAGAAACACATGAACACATGACAGGAGTTTTTTTTTTTCAAATCTGGACAAGATGATATTTTCAAGTCTTAGAAGTCAATATCTGGTACAGCAATTAGTGCCTGATTAAAAGACTGCAACACCTAGGAGGAAATGCATTCCACTAAGGAAGTAGTTTCTACTTCTTTTAGACTGTGAGCCCACTGTTGGGTAGGGACTGTCTCTATATGTTGCCAATTTGTACTTCCCAAGCGCTTAGTACAGTGCTCTGCACTTAGTAAGCGCTCAATAAATACGATTGATGATGATGATGAAGAGGGCATGAATCGTTTCTGTTCTCATATTCTGAGAAAGATTTGGAATGGAAGTTACTTGAACCTTGAGCCCCACGCAATGGACTGTACCAACCTAATGAACTTGTACCTCAGCACTTTGAACAGTTTTAACACATTGTAAGCTCTTAACAACAACAACAACAACAACAAAAACATTGAGCTTTCAGTTTCTCTCTGTCAATGGAAAATGACTAAACCTTCAAAACTACAAAGAAATACATCTTTCCTTGGAGGGGAGACTGCTCCTATCACTCATTCATACAATCATATTTATTGAGTGCTTACTCTGTGCACGGTAGTGTACTAAGCGCTTGGGAGAGTACAATGCAACAATAAGAAGCGGCGTGGCTCAGTGGAAAGAGCACGGGATTAGAGTCAGAGGTCATGGGTTCACATCCCGGCTCCACCAATTGTCGGCTGTGTGACTGTGGGCGAGTCACTTAACTTCTCTGTGCCTCAGTTCCCTCATCTGTAAAATGGGGATTAAGACTGTGAGCCCCCCGTGGGACAACCTGAGCACCTTGTAACCTCCCTAGCGCTTAGAACAGTGTTTTGCACATAGTAAGCGCTTAATAAATGACATCATTATTATCATTATTATTAATAAATGGACACACTTCCTGCCCACAATGAGTTGACATCTAGAGAGGGAGACAGACATTAATGTAAATACATTCATCAATCAATGTATTTAATTATATGAATCAATCACTCAATGATATTTATTATGTACAAAGTGCAGAGCCCTGTATTAAGCCCTTATCAGAAGATGAAACAACCAAGTTAGCAGAAGTGTCCTCTGTCCATAATGAGCTTACAGTCTAAAGGGAGAGACAGATATTAATGCTACTAAATAATTTAGGATATATGATATAAATAAATGCACATAAGTCCTGAAGAGTTAAGGTTGGAGCAAAAATCAAATGCTCAAAAGGCTTTTTCCTAGTATAAAGGCTTGGGAGTCGGAAGGTCATGGGTTCTACTGCCGGCTCGGCCACTGGTCTGCTGTGTGACCTTGGGCAAGTCACTTCACTTTTCTGGGTCTCAGTTCCCCCATCTGTAAAATGGGGATTGACACTGTGAGCCCTATGTGGGACAGGGACTGTGTCCAACCCAATTTGCTTGTAACCACCTCAGCGCTTAGTACAGTGCCTGGTACATAGTAGGTGCTTAACAAATTCCATAATTACTATTATTGTTATTACCTGCATTCTAGTCCTGTCTCTGCCATTAGCCTATTGTGGGACTCCATGCCTCAGTTTCCTCATCTTTCATTGGGGATAACAGCACCTATCTCCCAGGGTTGTTGTGCTGTCAGGTGAGATAAATGATATGAAAGCAGCGAAAGAGAAGCAGCGCGGCTCAGTGGAAAAGAGCATGGGCTTTGGAGTCAGAGGTCATGGGTTCAAATCCCGGCTCCACCAATTGTCAGCTGTGTGACTTTGGGCAAGTCACTTAATTTCTCTGTGCCTCAGTTACCTCGTCTGTAAAATGGGGATGAAGACTGTGAGCCCCCCATGGGACAATCTGATCACCTTGTAACCTCCACAGCACTTAGAACAGTGCTTTGCACATAGTAGGCACTTAATAAATGCCACCATTATTATTATTATTGATAAGCAGCATGGCTCAGTGGAAAGAGCCCGGGCTTTGGAGTCAGAGGTCATGGGTTCAAATCCCGGCTCCATCAATTGTTAGCTGTGTGACATTGGGCAAGTCACTTCACTTCTCTGGGCCTCAGTTCCCTCATCTGTAAAATGGGGATAGACCGTGAGCCCCCCATGGGACAACCTGATCACCATGTAGCCTCCCCAGCACTTAGAACAGTGCTAGGCACATAGTAAGCACTTAATAAATGTCATCATTATTATTATTATATGAAAGCATTTTAGAAAGATAAAATGCCAATAAAACCCACCACTTTCCTTACCCCCCAACCTCCCAACCCTTTTTTTTTAAAAAAAAAGCATATCATATTTTGCTGCAGATTTCATAGTTGCAACTAGGCAACCACACCACTACCTAAGTTGAGGTTGTATCTCCTAACATCTTTAGTCTCTGAATAATGTTTTAAACCATACGCTCTGTATGATTTGTAAAGTTAATCTAGTGTCAAATAAAGCAAAAATCCAGGAAGGGATCATAAATTTCCTGGAAAATACAGAGCATACATATTTTCTGTAAACCTCAGAATTAATGACCATAGTCTCAAAATGCAAGCTACTAATGGAAATGAGGTAAAGAAATCCATAATTTTGCTCTCTTAGGTGAGCAGAGTATTTAAACAGAAAAAAAAACACTTAGTACTGGACACATTTAAGAGGGGTTTCAGTGCATTCCTCCAGTAATCATTGCGGCACATCTCTACCAAATAAGAGCACAAACAGACATTGATCAATTCATTGATTGATTTTTGCCATGTTTTTCTGCCTCTTCCTTAACATACAAAAATGCCAATCTAGTAAAAATAATGATAATAATTGTGGTATTTGTTAAATGCTTACTGTACTAAGTACTGGGATAATGATAATAATGTTGGTATTTGTTAAGCGCTTACTATGTGCAAAGCACTGTTCTTCGCACTGGGTAGATACAAGAAAATTGAGTTGAACACATTCTCTGTCCCACTTGGGACTCACAGTCTTAATGCCCATTTTTCAGCTGAGGTAATCAAGGCCCAGAGAAGTTAGGTGACTTTTTTTATCATATTTGCTAAGCGCTTGCTGTATGTCAGCCACTGTACTAAGCGCTGGGGTAGATACAAGGTAATCAGGTTGGATTCAATTCATGTCCCACATGGGGTTCGCAGGCTCAATTCCCATTTCACAAATAAGAAAACTGAGGCACAGAGAAGTGAAGGGACTTGCCCAAGGTCTCATAGAAGACATGGGGTATATGGAACTGTAAATGTATACACACTTACACACATCCCTGTGCGTTCACACATACACACATACACACGTGTGTACATGCACTCACATTATTCTGAGAAATCTCAGAATGTCGGAAAACTGGCCTGGTGGGGAAAATGTCAGAGGTGTCTTTTTTTATTATGGCCTTATTTTTTAAGCGCTTACTATGTGCAAAGCACTGTTCTAAGCGCTGGGGAGGTTACAAGGTGATCAGGTTGTTCCACGGGGGGTCACAGTCTTCATTTCCATTTTACAGATGAGGTAACTGAGGCACAGAGAAGTTAAGTGACTTACCCAAAGTCACACAGCCGACAACTGCCAGAGCCAGGATTTGAACCCATGACCTCTGACTCCAAAGCCCGGGCTCTTTCCATTGAGCCATGCCACGAATTTATCAACCCAACACTTCACTCTCACCATTTAATTAGAGAGCAGGCATATGCCGTCTAACAAGAGTCTTCTCACCCTGGCTTTGTCAGCTAAAGAATAATGTCTTTGCATTTTAATCTTTTTCATTGTAGCCCATCGGACCTATTTGCAAAGGAAATTGGTTAATTTAATAATCTTAAGCTATTTAGAAATACTTCATTTTCAGATGTCTGATCTTAATGAATTTATCCGATTTCCATTTGCAGTGGTCTTGGTCAGAAATAATTGCATTTGGCACCATTCGTTGGTCATGTTATGTTTCCACAGGTGTTTCAGGGTGATTTAAGATTACTGCTTAGACAGTTAAGTCACTAGAGCTAAATTATAGGGAAATGAATATGGAGTTATATATGGCCAAGTAACTGAACGCCAGAAGAATTCATTGTGATTAATAGTATTACAATGGCAACCAGAGGAAGTAATAATGATTTGCAACACATCATGAAGACGCTCTGAATAGTTTTAATCTTGCCGCATTTAAGTACTCTATTGAGCTGTTAGCAAATTCCACAGCACTTGATAATGAGGATTTGGGATTCTTAATAATACTATCAATCACAAGAAGGATTTTTTAAAATATGGGTATGAGCTAGAATAGGAATATGCAATGATCTTAATTGTAAACATTGTACCGAATTCATACATTTTCTACCGATGGTATGGGTGAAACAAAAGATTCAAGTATTATATATAATATATATATATAATACTATATGTATACTATATACTATATACTATGTGTATATATATACACGTATACATATGTATATATGTTTGCATGTATTTATTACTCTTTATTTTACTTGTACATATTCTATTTATTTTATTTTGTTAATATGTTTGGTTTTGTTCTCTGTCTCCCCCTTCTAGACTGTGAGCCCACTGTTGGGTAGGGACCGTCTCTATGTGTTGCCAACTTGTACTTCACAAGCACTTAGTACAGTGCTCTACACACAGTAAGCACTCAACAAATACGATTAAATGAATGAAAGTATTAAGGCCCGTGGAAATATTGGCATTTATTGATTACTATTCAATGAGTTTAGTAAGGGCTTGGTAGGGACAAAGGAAGCATATGTAAAATTTCCCCGCTTCCCTTTCTCCCTTTTCACAAGTGGTTTGCAGTCTAATGGGTCATATAGCCATGAAAATATTGACAAATAAAGCAATCAAAGGCAGTAATTGAATGTGGTCAGATTGAGATATGATGCTTTGCTACCAATGGAGAGCCTTCATTTCAGGTGACGGATTACATAATGATAACGGCAACAATAAGAATAGTATTTGTTAGGTGGTTACTTCGTGTCAAGCACTGAACGAGGCCCTGGGGCTGATACAGGATAATCAGGTCCCACATGGGGCTCACGGTCTGAGTAGGAGATTTGAAAAGATATTAAATTCCCATTTTGCAGGTGAGAGAGCTGAGACCCAGAGAAGTGAAATGACTGGCCCAAGGTTACCCAGTAGACAAGTGGCAGAGTCAATATTAATAATAATAATAATAACTGTAATATTTGTTAAGCACTTACTGTGTGTCAGGCACTGTACTAAGCATTTATTCATTCAATCGTATTCATTGAGCGCTTACTGTGTGCAAAGCACTGTACTAAGCGCTTGGGAAGTACAAGTCGGCAACATATTGAGACCGTCCCTACCCAACAACGGGCTCACAGTCTTGAGCGGGGAGACAGACAACAAAACATGTGTACAGGTGTCAAAATTGTAAGAGAAAATAGAATTAAAGCTAAATGCACATCATTAACAAAATAAATCGAATAGTAAATATGTACAATTTAAATAAATAGAGTAATAAATCTGTGCAAACATATATACAGGTGCTGTGGGGAGAGGAAGGGGGTAGGGTGGGGGGGATGGGGAGGAGGAGAGGAAAAAAGGGGGCTCAGTCTGGGAAGGCCTCTTGGAGGAGGTCCTCCCCCTCCCATTCTCTCACTGTGGGGGTTCCCCAAGGTTCAGTGCTTGGTCCCCTTCTGTTCTCGATCTACACGCACTCCCTTGGTGACCTCATTCGCTCCCACGGCTTCAACTATCATCTCTACGCTGATGACACCCAGATCTCCATCTCTGCCCCTGCTCTCTCCCCCTCTCTCCAGGCTCGCATCTCCTCCTGCCTTCAGGACATCTCCATCTGGATGTCTGCCCGCCACCTAAAGCTCAACATGTCGAAGACTGAACTCCTTGTCTTCCCTCCCAAACCTTGCCCTCTCCCTGACTTTCCCATCTCTGTGGACGGCACTACCATCCTTCCCGTCTCACAAGCCCGCAATCTTGGTGTCATCCTCGACTCCGCTCTCTCATTCACCCCTCACATCCAAGCCGTCACCAAAACCTGCCGGTCTCAGCTCCGCAACATCGCCAAGATCCGCCCTTTCCTCTCCATCCCTACCGCTACCCTGCTCATTCAAGCTCTCATCCTATCCCGTCTGGACTACTGCACCAGCCTTCTCTCTGATCTCCCATCCTCGTGTCTCTCTCCACTTCAATCCATACTTCATGCTGCTGCCTGGATTGTCTTTGTCCAGAAACGCTCTGGGCATATCACTCCCCTCCTCAAAAATCTCCAGTGGCTACCAATCAATCTGCGCATCAGGCAGAAACTCCTCACCCTGGGCTTCAAGGCTGTCCATCCCCTCGCCCCCTCCTACCTCACCTCCCTTGTCTCCTTCTCCAGCCCAGCCCGCACCCTCCGCTCCTCCGCCGCTAATCTCCTCACCGTACCTCGTTCTCGCCTGTCCCTCCATCGACCCCCGGCCCACGTCATCCCCCGGGCCTGGAATACCCACCCTCTGCCCATCTGCCAAGCTAGCTCTCTTCCTCCCTTCAAGGCCCTGCTGAGAGCTCACCTCCTCCAGGAGGCCTTCCCAGACTGAGCCCCTTCCTTCCTCTCCCCCTCGTCCCCCTCCCCATCCCCCCATCTTACCTCCTTCCCTTCCCCACAGCACCTGTATATATGTATATACGTTTGTACATATTTTTTTACTCTATTTATTTATTTATTTTATTTGTACATATCTATTCTATTTATTTTATTTTGTTAGTATGTTTGGTTTTGTTCTCTGTCTCCCCCTTTTAGACTGTGAGCCCACTGTTGGGTAGGGACTGTCTCTATATGTTGCCAATTTGTACTTCCCAAGCGCTTAGTACAGTGCTCTGCACATAGTAAGAGCTCAATAAATACGATTGATGATGATGATGATGAGGAGGAGGAGGTGAGCCCTCAGCAGGGCTCAGTAGTAAGCACCAGGGTGGATACGAGCAAATCAGGTTGGACACATTCTCTGTCCAAATGGGGCTCAGTCTCAATAGCCATTTTACAGATGAGGTAACTGAGGCACAGAGAATGATGATGATAACGATGGTATTTGTTAAGAACTAACTATGTGCCAAGCACTGTTCTAAGTGAAATGACTTCTAAACTGTGAGCCCACTGTTGGGTAGGGACCGTCTCTATATGTTGCCAACTTGTACTTCCCAAGCGCTTAGTACAGTGCTCTGCACACAGTAAGCACTCAATAAATATGATTGATTGATTGATTGATTGATTGATTGATTTACCCAAGATCACACAGCAGACACGTAGTGGAGCCGGGCTTAGAACCAGGTCCTCTGATTCCCAAGCCTGGGGGTCTTTCCACTAGACCACACGGCTTCTCTTGAGATGGGGTTGGCCATCTTTTTTTTTTTTTTAAGATCTTTAAAACTCTGTACTAATTTTGATGATTCATCGCCCTGGTCCCCTTCCCCGCATCCTCTCCTTGTCCAAAGTCACAAAATGAAAGTTAATAAAAAAAAGGCCAGGAATAGAACCATCTCTTGCGGATAAAATACTTCCCCAAATGAGATTTGCATGTTTTAATAATAATGCCCTACGTAATATGTCATATTAATAGGGAATTAATGAGATGGTATCCAAAATTCCTCAGTTCTCCTTTCTCCTTATCCAAAAACCACATGACAAAGAAGGATTGGACCTTTTCTTTGACCTTTTTTCACTGCTTCAGGGTGAGACACTGTGAGCTCGTTGTTGGGTAGGCACCGTCTCTATATGTTGCCGATTTGTACTTCCCAAGCATTTAGTACAGTGCTCTGCATACAGAAGCGCTCAGTAAATACGATTGAATGAATGAGGGGAGAGTCTGAGGGGAGTAGCCTGCAGGGGTGAGGGCTGGGAGGGCAGAAAAAAGCTTAGTTCCCATGGTTGGCAAAATTCATTGAATTGTATTTATTGAGTGCTTACTGTGTGCAGTTATGGCCCCAACCTTCCTCTAATAACCATTCATTCAGTCGTATTTATTGAGCACTTACTTTGTGCAGAGCACTGTACTGAGCACTTGGGAGAGGACCATACAACAGTGAATGGACACATTCCCCGCCCACAGTGAGCTTCCCTCGAATTGAGTTTCTACCTGAGGACTAGTTCTAAGATCCAAGGAAGCATCATAATCTCCTTTTTCTCCATTACTTATATCAGAAAGACATGAAATGGACATGCTTAAAAGACAAAAATCACCCTGGCTACATCCCCCAAGTCACATATACTGCTGGTCTACCCAGGATTTACTTGCCGATAATATTATTTATTCTGATGCTTTTGACAGACTGAACCCCCTCCTTCCCCTCCCCATCACCCCTGCCTTACTTCCTTCCCCTCCCCACAACACCTGTAAATATGTTTGTACGTATTTATTACTCTATTTATTTTATTTGTACATATTTATTCTAATCATTTTATTTTGTTAATATGTTTGGTTTTGTTCTCTGTCTCCCCCTTCTAGACTGCGAGACCACTGTTGGGTAGGGACCGTCTCCATATGTTGCCAACTTGGACTTCCCAAGAGCTTAGTGCAGTGCTCTAAACAGTAAGCGCTCAATAAATACGATTGGATGAATGAATGAATGAATGACACCTGTCTACATGCTTTGTTTCTTGTCTGTCTCCCCCTTCTAGACTGTGAGCCCGTTGTTGTGTAGGGACCGTCTCTATATGTTGCCGACTTGTACTTCTCAAGCACTTAGTACAGTGCTCTGCACACAGTAAGTGCTCAATAAATATGATTGAATGAATGAATGAATAGTAGAGATAATAATAGAGATAGAGAAGCAGCGTGGTTCAGTGGAAAGAGCACGGGTTTTGGAGTCAGAGGCCATGGGTTCAAGTCCCAGCTCTGCCTACTGTCAGCTGTGTGACTTTGGGCAAGTCACTTAACTTCTCTGTGTCTCAGTTACCTCATCTGTAAAATGGGGATTAAGACTGTGAACCCCCCGGGGAACAAAATGATCACCTTGTAACCTTCCCAGTGCTTAGAACAGTGCTTTGCACCTAGTAAGCGCTTAATAAATGCCATTATTATCATTATTATTATCCTAACATATGGTAAGTACATAGGTCTCACATTATACAGGAACAAGGTGAACAGGTGTTTTTATTTAATGGTTTTCGTAAAGCGCTTACTATGTGCGACCCACTGCACTAAGTGCTAGGGTAGGTTCAAGATAATCAGGTTGGACACAGTCCATGTCCCATGTGAGGTTCACAGCACTAATCCCCATTTTGCAGATTGGGACACTGAGTCACCATGACATTACATAATTTGCCCAAGGTAATACAGCAGACAGGTGGTGGAGCCAGGATCAGAACCCAGATCTCCCAACCACCAGGCCTGTACTCCTCCCACTCATATTTATAATAATAATAATTATGACATTTGTCAAGTGCTAAGCGCCGGGGTGGTTAGAAGCAAATCGGGTTGGACACAGTCCCTGTCCCACGTGGGGCTCACCATCTCAATCTGCATTTTTCAGGTGAGGGAACTGAGGCCCAGAGAAGTGAGGTGACTTGCCCAAGGTCACCCAGAAGACAAGTGGAGGAGACGGGATTAGAACTCATGACCTAGACACCCTTCCTCCAACACTGTGGATGAAGGCGAGTTAAACGCTCAATAAATACAATTGAATGAATGACTGAAACAAGCCTATCCTAAGCCTTCTCCGGCTGATCACATAAAACAACAAGCACGCCCTCCTCCCTGACACCCTCAAATGCACACACACACACACACACACACACACACACACACACACACACACACACACATATATAAACATATCATCAATCATATTTATTGAGTGCTTACTGTGTGCAGAACATATATATATATTTCATATATATACATATATATATATATATATATATATATAGGTATATATATATATATACCTATATATATATGAAAGAGTATAGGGAAGATTGGCAAATGCCTTTGTGTATATATATATATATATATATATATATATATATATATATATTTCTATATCTGTATCTGTATCTATATCTATATAGATATAGATGCAGATACAGATATAGATAGATATAGATATAGATAGATATATAGATATAGATATAGATAGATATATAGATATAGATAGGTAGATAGATATATATAGATATATATATAGATATACATGCACCCTCAAATACATACACACACACATATATATTTATATAATAGAGGATTGCCAAATGCCTCTCTCTCTCTATATATATATACATCACCTGTCTACCTGTTTTGTTTTGTTGTCTGTCTCCCCCTTCTAGACTGTGAGTCCCTTCTTGGGTAGGGACCGTCTCTATCTGTTGCCGACTTGTACTTCCCAAGCGCTTAGTACAGTGCTCTGCACATAGTATGTGCTCAATAAAGACGATTAATGAATGAATGAATGAATACATATACAAAGGCATTTGCCAATCTTCCCTATCTTTCATTCACTCAGTGGGTAATTTCCATAACGAGGATTGCCTGTGTTGAAACATATGTAAGGCCAGGTGGTCTGCTGTGACCAATGGTCCACACTTCACTTCTCTGTGCCTCAGTTACCTCATCTGTAAAATGGGGATGAAGACTGTGAGCCCCCCGTGGGACAACCTGATCACCCTGTAACCTCCCCAGCACTTAGAACAGTGCTTTGCACGTAGTAAGCGCTTAATAAATGCCATCATTATTATTCCAACCCCCATTTTCTAATAAAAGAAAAAAGAAGCCCTTAATCTGAGGTCCACTCCCATTTAATGGGAGGGATGTAGGAACTATGTACAGTGCTCTGCACACAGTAAGCGCTCAATAAATACTATTGATTGATTAATTGAAATATGGCATTATCACAAGTCATTCTTCCCCTTGGTTCACTGGAGCAGTGACTATGCCCTCAACCCTCGAATACATCTTAAATATATTTCCAGTTAATGAATTGGGAAATCATTTAGCAGGAGGGAGAAGTTATTCTTTAGTGGAAAGAGCCCGGGCTTGGGAGTCAGAGGTCATGGGTTCAAATCTCAGCTCCATCACAAGTCTGCTGTGTGACCTTGGACAAGTCACTTAACTTCTCCGAGCCTCAGTTACCTCATCTGTCAAATGGGGATTAAGTCTGTGAGCCCCATGTGGGACAACCTGATCACCTTGTATTCCCCCAGTGCTTAGAACAGTGCTTTGCACATAGTTAGCACTTAACAAATGCTATTATTATTATTATTATTATTATTATTATTATTATTATTATTATTATTATTATCATTATTATTCACTTCTCTGGGACTCAGTTACCTCCTCTGGGGATTAAGACTGTGAGCCCCACGAGGGACAAACTAATTACCTTGTATCTACTCCAGAGTTTAGAACAGTGTTTGGCACATAGTAAGAGCTTCACAAATACCATCATTATTTTTATTATTATTATTCCCTGCAACAGCTTAGTTTGTTCCCCTCGTCTCTCTCTCAGTCCTGGTTCTATAACTGGACTCTGGACCTTCATCCTGGTCTTGGTCCTGTCTGTTCAAAAATTAGTCTTTAATAATAATGAATAATTGTTAGTAATTATTAATAATAATAAATAAATAACAGTTTTTAATAATGATTATGACGGCATTATATTATGATGGCAAGCCCACTGTTGGGTAGGGACTGTCTCTATATGTTGCTAACTTGTACTTCCCAAGCCCTTAGTACAGTGCTCTGCACACAGTAAGCGCTCCATAAATACTATTGATTGATTGATTATATTATCAGAAGCAGCATGGCTCACTGGAAAGAGCACGGGCTTCGGAGTCAGAGTTCATGGGTTCAAATCCCGGCTCTGCCAACTGTCAGCTGTGTGACTTTGGGCAAGTCGCTTCACTTCTCTGGGCCTCAGTTACCTCATCTGGAAAATGGGAATTAAGACCGTGAGCCCCCCTGTGGGACAACCTGATTGCCTTGTAACCTCCCCAGCGCTTAGAACAGTGCTTTGCACATAGTAAGTGCTTAATAAATGTCATTATTATTATTATTATTATTATTATTATTATTACTATTATGGCATTTGTTAAGCGCTTACTATGTGCAAAGCACTGTTCTAAGTGCCTAAATTAACACCAATCAATCAATGATGGAATTTATTGAGTGCAGAGCACTGTACTAGGAGAGCACAATAAGCCCAACTGAAAGCTCACCTCCTCCAGGAGGCCTTCCCAGACTGAGCCCCCCTTTTCCTTTGCTCCTCTTCCCCTCCCCATTGCCTCTACTCCCTCCCTCTGCTCTACCCCGCTCCCTGTCCTAGAGCACTTGTGTATATGCTTACACATTTATTATTCTATTTATTTTATTAATGATGTGTATATATCAATAATTCTATATATGTTGATGCTATTGATGCCTGTCTACTTGTTTTGCTTTGTTTTGTTGTTTGTCCCCCGCCGCCCCCCCCCCGTTCTAGACTGTGAGCCTGTTGTTGGGTAGGGACTGTCTCTGTTGCTGAATTGTACTCAAGCGCTTAGTACAGTGCTCTGCACACAATAAGCGCTCAATAAATACATCCGAATGAATGAATAGAATTGGTAGGCACAGTCCCTGCCCCCTCTGCCAATTCCAAACCCCTCATATCTGCTCATCTGAACAATCCTTCCAAGCTATTCATCACTCCTAAAAGCACTTGTATTGGTGGCAGTAGAATCAAATAAAGTCATAATAATAAGAAGAATTATAATATTTTATAATAACCATTAATTATTTGATTAATATTATTATTTCATCAATATTATTAGTAATATCAGTAATATTAATAATATTAATAATGATAATAATAATCAATAACAATTATAACTATGTAATGTTATATATAATATTATAATAGCATGATTATTAATGATGATTATTAATGTTATTAATATTAATGATATTAATGATGTTATTGTTGACAATAATTTTATTATTATTATTATTATTATTATTATATTTGTTAAGTGCTTACTATGTGCCAAGCACTGTTCTAAGCTCTGGTGTAGATACAAGGTAATCAGGCTGTCCCCCTTGGGGCTTACAGTCTAAATCCCCATTTTCCAGATGAGGTAACTGAGGCACAGAGAAGTTCATTCACTCATTCATTCATTCATATTTATTGAGCACTTACTTTGTGCAGAGCACTGTACTAAGAGCTTGGAAAGTAAAATTCGGTAACAGATAGAGACAATCCCTACCCAAAAATGGGCTCACAGTCTAGAAGGGGGGAGACAGACAGCGAAACAAAACAAAACAAGTTAAGTGACTCGCCCCAGGTCACACAGCAGACAAGTGGCGGAGGCAGGATTAGAACCCATGACCTCTAATTTACCACGCTCTTTCTACTTAGCCACGCTGCTTCTCTAACAATTTCATCTGAAGAGTCCCTCCAAGCTACTCATCACTCCTAGTAGCTCCAGTGTCGGTGGTAGTAGAATCCAGTAGAATTAATAACAATAATAATAATAATAATAGTGGGGCATTTGCTAAATACTTAGCATGAGCCAGGCCCTGGTCTAAATGTGGAATAGATACAGCATCATCACAACAGTAACAGTATCCTACTGAGAGCTCACCTCCTCCAGGAGGCCTTCCCAGACTGAGCCCCCTCCTTCTTCTCCTCCTCCTCCCCCTCTCCACCCCCCTGCCTTACCTTCTTCCCTTCCCCACAGAACCTGTATATATGTATATATGTTTGTACGTACTCATTACTCTATTTTATTTGTACATATCTATTCTATTTTATTTTGTTAATATGTTTTGTTTTGTTCTCTGTCTCCCCCTTCTAGATTGTGAGCCCACTGTTGGGTAGGGACCGTCTCTATACGTTGCCAACTTGTACTTCCCAAGCGTTTAGTACAGTGCTCTGCACACAGTAAGCGCTCAATAAATACAATTGATAGATTGATAGATATCTATTCTATTTATTTTATTTTGTTAATATGTTTTGTTTTGTTCTCTGTCTCCCCCTTCTAGACTGTGAGCCCACTGTTGGGTAGGGACCGTCTCTAGATGTTGCCAACTTGTACTTCCCAAGAGCTTAGTACAGTGCTCTGCACACAGTAAGTGCTCAATAAATATGATTGATTGATTGATTGATTGAGCGCTTACTATGAGCAGAGCATAGTTCTAGGCTCTTGGGAGAGGACAATAAAACGGAAATGAACAGACACATTCCCCTCCCCTGAAGAGCTAGCTAAAACCTCAGAGCACCAGTCTGAGAAGCAGGATACATAAAGCCAATACTCCTCACCAGTACAGAAGCCGTGTGGCTCAGTGGAAAGAGCCCAGGCTTGGGAGTCAGAGGTCATGGGTTCTAATCCCAGCTCCGCTGATTTTCAGCTGTGTGACTTTGGGCAAGTCACTTCACTTCTCTGGGCCTCAGTTACCTCATCTGTAAAATGGGGATTAAGACTGTGAGCCCCATATGGGACAACCTGATCACCTTGTATCCCCCCAGCGCTTAGAACAGTGCTTTGCACAAAGTAAGCACTTAATAAATGCCATTATTATTCTTCTAGACTGTGAGCCCGCTGTTGGGCAGGGACCGTCTCTATATGTTGCCAGCTTGTACTTCCCAAGCGCTTAGTACAGTGCTCTGCGCACAGTTAGCGCTTAATAAGTACAACTGAATGAATGATGATGATGATGATGATGTTGATGGCATTTATTAAGCACTTACTATGTGCAAAGCTCTGTTCTAAGCACAGGGGAGGTTACAAGGTGATCAGGTTGTCCCACGGGGGGCTCACAGTCTTAATCCCCATTTTACAGATGAGGTAACTGAGGCCCAGAGAAGTGAAGTGACTTGCCCAAAGTCACACAGCTGACAATCGGCGGAGCTGGGATTTGAACCCATGACCTCTGACTCCAAGCCCGGGCTCTTTTTCCACTGAGCCACACTGCTCCTTGATGTACTTTCTAAGCACTTAGTACAGTGCTCTGCATTTGAACCCATGACCTCTGACTACAAAGCCGTGCTCTTTCCACTGAGCCATGCTGCTTCGCACATAGTATGTGCGCTTAACAAATGCCATCATCTTCATCATCAGAAGCATCAGCAGGAAAGGGCAAACAATTAGGGCTTGCAGGAGTTGCCAATCCCTGCAGAGAACAGCCAAGCCCTGCACGAGCCAAGCGCAGAAATCTCTGCTCCACTCCTTGTCTGCTGTGTGACCTTGGGCAAGTCACTTCACTTCTTGGGCCTCAACTCCCTCATCTGTAAAATGGGGATTGAGACTGTGAGCCCCATGTTGGACAGGGACCGGATCCAACCCAATTTACTTGTATACACCTCAGTGCTTAGTACAGTGCCTGGCTTATTAATTCATGCATCATTCATTCAATCAGTCAGTCAGTCATATTTATTGAGTGCTTACTTCATTCAATAGAGACAATCCCTGCCTTCACTGGGCTTACAGTCTAGAAGGGGGGAGACATATCAAAAAAGTAAACAGGCATCAATATAAATAAATAGAATTATAGATATATACTTATGTATATATGTAGAGAAGCAGCGGGGCTCAGTGGAAAGAGCCCAGGCTTTGGAGTCAGAGGCCGCGGGTTCAAATCCTGACTCCGCCAATTGTCAGCTGTGTGGCTTTGGGTAAGTCACTTCTCTGGGCCTCAGTGACCTCATCTGTAAAATGGGGATTAAGACCGTGAGTCCCCTGTGGGACAACCTGATCACCTTGTATCCTCCCCAGCTCTTAGAACAGTGCTTTGCACATAGTAAGCGCTTAAAAAAATGCGATCCTCATCATTACACAAGTGCTGTGGGGCGGGGAAGGGGGAAGAGCCAAGGGAGTGAGTCGAGGGGACGAGGCAGGGACGGGGAGCTGAGGAAAAGGGGGGCTTAGTCTGGGAAGGCCTCTTGGAAGTGGCGAACATTCGGTGGGGCTTTGAAGGTGGGAACAAATATCACAGTTATTATTAGTATTATTACAAAGCTGGCCACCACGATGACAAAGAGGCCAGAGTTCGATTCTCTGGTTGTGGGCAGGTATTGTCTCTATTCATTAATGAATTGTACTTTCCAAGCGCTTAGTACAGTGCTCTGCACGCACGGTATATATCTATTCTATTTATTTTATTTTGTTAGTATGTTTTGTTTTGTTCTCTGTCTCCCCCTTTTAGACTGTGAGCCCACTGTTGGGTAGGGACTGTCTCTATATGTTGCCAACTTGTACTTCCCAAGCGCTGAGTACAGTGCTCTGCACATAGTAAGCGCTCAATAAATACGATTGATGATGATGATGATGATAAAGTGCTCAATGAATATGATCTAATGAATGAAAGCGTACAATCCCAGCTCCACTACCTTGGGAAAGTCACAACTCTTCTGGGCCTCAGTTCTTTCATGTGTAAAATGGAGATTTCGACTGTGAACCCCATGTGGGACAGGGATGGGGTCCAACCTGATTTGCTTTATCTACTCAGCACTTAATACAGTGCTTGACACATAACAAGCACTTAACAAATATTATTATTATCATTAGTATTATTATAATGTGCCAAGCCCTGTTCTATGCAATGGAATAGGTATACCAACAGATCAGACATTGTCCCTGTCCTATTGGTGCTCAGAGTCTACGGGGAGAGGGAGAACCCAATTTTACATCGAGGAAACTGAGGCCCAGAGAAGTTCAGTGATTCACTCAAGGTCACACGGAAAAGTCAAGTTGGGGAGTGGGATTAGAACCCAGGTCCCCTGACTCCCAGGCTTGAGTTTTTTCCACTAGGGTATGCTTTTTTTAAAACATAATGGCATTTATTAAGCGCTTACTATGTGCAAAGCACTGTTCTAAGCGCTGGGCTTGTGGAAAGCAGCGTGACTTAGTGGGTAGAGCATAGGCCTAGGAGTGAGAAGGACTTGGGATCTAATTCCAGCTCTCCACTTGTCGACTGTGTGACCTTGGGCAAATCACTTCTCCGGGCCTCAGTTATCTTGCCTGCAAAATGGGAATTGAGACTATGAGCCCCATGTGGGTCAGGGACTGGGTCCAGCCTGATTAAATTGGATTACTCTATTTATTTATTTATTTATTTATTTATTTATTACTCTATTTATTTATTATTACTCTATTTATTACTCATTTATTTATTTTATTTCTACATATTTATTCTATTTATTTCATTTTGTTAATATGTTTTGTCTTGTTCTCTGTCTCCCCCTTCTAGACTGTGAGCCCGCTGTTGGGTAGGTACTGTCTCTATATGTTGCCAATTTGTACTTCCCTAGCGCTTAGTACAGTGCTATGCACATAGTAAGCGCTCAATAAATACGATTGATGATGATTGATTGTACTTCCCAAGCGCTTAGTACAGTGCTCTGCACACAGTAAGCGCTCAATAAATACGATTGAATGAATGAATGAATGAATCTACCCTAGTGGTTAGAACAGTGCTTGGCACATAGTAAGTGCCTAACAAGTACCACAATAATTATTATTATTATTACGCTGACTCTGAGAAATGATAGCCTGGCCCCATAGGCACCAGTCCAAAGTGGGGTTGGTTTCATCATGTCCTGGGAGCCAGTGACTTTTCCTGGGGCTCACAGTCTTAATCCCCATTTTGCAGATGAGGGAACTGAGGCTCAGAGAAGTGAAGTGACTTGCCCAAGGTCACACAGCTGACAAGTGGCAGAGCTGGAATTTGAACCCGGCTCTGATATGCATCTAGCTATAATTCTATTTATTCAGACGGGTTGGACACCTGTCTACATGTTTTGTTTTGTTGTCTGTCTCCCCATTCTAGACTGTGAGCACATTGTTGGGTAGGGACCGTCTCTAGATGTTGCTGACTTCTACTTATCGAGCGCTTAGTACAGTGCTCTGCACACAGTAGCACTCAATAAATACGATTGAATGAATGAATGAATGAATCCCCCTCATCCTCACCCATTCCCAAGTACCCTTAATCCCCCGAAAATTCACCAATTCTGCCACGAGTAGGGAGTCAATGGCAAGCTCTTTGGAGAAGAAAAAATTGTTTTCATGTCCAATAGATTTTCACTTTGCTAGCAAATGTGCAGGCAGTGACATTGTACCCTAATACACTGGAAGATTAATGCAACTTCAAAGGAAGTGTGAAACATTTTCATATCACCAGTAGAATTAGGTCAATTAATAATAATTTTACTGCCATTAGTTTTTACTTGGCTGGGAGAGTAGGGCTACATTCAACTTCTCAAAGAGACTATGACCATTAAATTCCTCAAATCAGATTATTACAAGACCGAGTAGCTCGTTGTTGTTTTTTTTTCAAATGAATTTTACGAACATTAGTGGTGTTCTGGTTCAAAACATTGATGAATGTGTAAGAGCCGGATATACAAAGCATATTTATATTTCAATGCTAAGAGAACGAAATCTATTTTTCCTCATGATTTAGCATGCAAAATGAAGTTTATATCAAATAATAATTATTACTATGTTCAGGAACTACTTACTATGTGTCAAGCACTGGGCTAATTGTTGAGGTAGATAAAAGATGATCACAATTACAACAACAAAAACTCCTCCTCCTTAGAGGAGCAGTATGGCACAGTGGACAGAGCACAGGCCTGGGACTCAAAAGGTAATAATAATAATAATGATGGCATTTATTAAGCGCTTACTATGTGCAAAACACTGTTCTAAGCACTGGGGAGGTAACAAGGTGATCAGGTTGTCCCACGGAGGGCTCACAGTCTTAATCCCCATTTTCCAGATGAAGTAACTGAGATACAGAGAAGTTAAGTGATTTGCCCAAAGTCACACAGCTGACAAGAGGTGGAGCTGGGATTTGAACCCATGACCTCTGACTCCAAAGCCCGGGCTCTTTCCACTGAGCCACACTGCTTCTCTGGTTCCTAATCTCGGCTCCGCCACCTGTCTGCTGCGTGGCCTTGGGCAAACCACTTCATCTCTTCGTGCCTCAGTTACCTCATCTGTAAAATGGGGATGGAGAATGTGAACCCAGCACGGCTCAGTGGAAAGCGCCCGGGCTTTGGAGTCAGAGGTCATGGGTTCAAATCCCGGCTCCACCACTTGTCAGCTGTGTGACTTTGGGCAAATCACTTCACTTCTCTGCACCTCAGTTACCTCATCTGTAAAATGGGGATTAAGACTGTGAGCCCTCCGTGGGACAACCTGATCACACTGTAAACTCCCCAGCGCTTAGAACAGTGCTTTGCATATAGTAAGCACTTAATAAATGCCATTAAAAAAAAAAAACCCTGTTTGGGACAGGGACTGTGTCCAACTAGATTTGACTGTTTCCACCCCAGTGCTTAATACATTGCCTGGCACACAGTAAGTGCTTAACAAATACCATTATCAT
Organism: Tachyglossus aculeatus; assembly: GCF_015852505.1. Lineage (NCBI taxonomy): Eukaryota > Metazoa > Chordata > Mammalia > Monotremata > Tachyglossidae > Tachyglossus > Tachyglossus aculeatus. The sequence continues at coordinate 3,584,773 of NC_052070.1, forward strand.
TATTAATATTATTACCACTGCTACTACTACTATTTCTGTTACTGTTATTACTAGTGCTGTAGAAGACAATATCTCTATGGGATGGGGGGCAGGGGGATGAAGAAGCATAGGGAATTTCATGTACAATTTCCCACCCCGCGATTCCTTTTTCCTCCAGCCCCTGCTTTCACTCCCAGCTGGGAGACAGAAGAGTGGCGAAAACTGAGGTTCCAGGAGACTGAGAGACATGGGGAGTATAGAGCATAGGATTGAGAATCAAAGGATGTGAGTTCTAATTCCGGCTAGGCCACTTGTCAGCTGTGTGACTTTGGGCAAGTCACTTCACTTCTCTGTGCCTCAATTACCTCATCTGTAACATGGGGATTAAGACTGTGAGCCCCACATAGGACAACCTGAATACCTTGCATCCACCCCAGTGCTTAGATCAGTGCATAGCACAGAGTATGTGCTTAAGAAATACCAACGTTATATTATTGTCTGCTTTATGACCTTGGCCAAGTCACTTAACTTCCCTGTGCCTCAGTTACCTCATCTGTAAAATGGGGATTAAGACTGTGAGCCCCACATGGGACAACCTGATTACCTTGTATCCACCCCCGTGCTTAGAACAGTATTTGGCATGTAGTAAGTGTTTAATGAATGCCATAATAATTATTTTTAAGCACTTAGTACAGTGTTCTGCACACAGTAAGTGCTCAATAAATAAGACTGAATGAACGAATGAGTATAAGCATGTACAATGGAATTTGTAACAAATAGTACTAATTATGCTGTTACAAGGTACTTAGTATATGTTGATCACTGGGCTGATTTTTGAGGGAGATACAAGATTATCAGATCAAACATAGCCCCTGTCCCACATGGCGTTAATACAGTGCTCTGCACACAGTAAGTGCTCAACAAATATGATTGAACGAATGAATGAATGAATGAATAGAGCACAGGCTTGGGAGTCAGAAGGTCATTGGTTCTAATCCAGGTTGAGTGCTTACTGCGTGCAAAGCATTGTTCTAAGAACCTGAGAGAGTATGGTATGACAGTAAACAGACATATTCCCTGTCCTCAACAAGGTTATAGTCTGGAGGGGAAGACAGACATTAATATAGATAAATACATTTTGGATATGGGCCTAAGTGCTCTGGGGCTGAGGTAGGGGTGAATAAAGGGTGTGAATCCAAGAGCAAATGGGATGGAGTTTCTCTCCGCAGAGACAGGTGCTCCCCTGACCTAAATGGTCAGTGTTTGGAGCTGTCTCTCTCAGGACCAGGGGGCAGATAGATATTCTGGGACCCCAGTAGTTTATTCCAAGACTCAAACAATCAATGAATCAGTGATATTTATTGAGCACTTATTGAGTGCAGAGCCATCAATCAATCAATGACATTTTCGAGCTCTGTCTGGGAGAAGCGGGGAGATGGGACAATTGAAGGAGCCGGTCAATTATTCTACCTGGAATATTGGCAAAATAGGAATACTGGAAGTCCCAGGTGGGCCAAAGGTCCTTCACCAATTGCCTGAATGAGCTGTTTTTGAAGTTTTTTGCATAATGACGGCAGGGGTTTGGCCTGAAGAGAGGTCCTCCTGTCCACCTGCGGCCAATTATCTTCATTAGGAGTTCTCTGCAAACACCATCGCAAGAAGAGTCAAGGGCCTCCTCCCTAATCAAATGGCCCCTTCAGCATAGCCTAGTGACAAAAGCCCAGTCCTGGGCATCAGAGGATCTGTGTTTTAATCCTGGTTCTGCCACTCTTCTGCTATGTGACTTTGAGCAACTCACTTCACTTTTCTGTGCCTCGGTTACCTCATCTGTCAAATCGGGGCTAAGACTGTGAGTCCCACTTGGGGCAGGGACTTCACCAGCTCTGTCCTCTCCTGGTTCTCTTCTTATCTAGAGAAGCAGCGCGGCTCAGTGGAAAGAGCCCGGGCTTTGGAGTCAGAGTTCATGGGTTCGAATCCCGGCTCCACCACAAGTCTGCTGTGTGACCTTGGGCAAGTCACTTAACTTCTCTGAGCCTCAGTTACCTCATCTGTAAATGTGGGGATTAAGACTGTGAGCCCCACGTGGGACAACTCAATCACATTGTATCCCCCCCAGAGCTTAGAACAGTGCTTTGCATATAGTAAGTGCTTAACAAATGCCATCATTATTATTATTATTATCTTTGTGGCCGTTCATTCTCAGTCTCCTGCACGGGTTCCTCCTCTGCCTCCCACTCCCTAACTGTGGGGCTTCCCCAAGGTTCACTTCTGGGTCCCTTTCTATTCTCCATCCACACCCTCTTCCTCGGAGAACTCATTCACTCCCATGACTTCAACTAATATCTCTAGGCAGATGATACCCAAATCTTCATCTCCTCGCCGATCTCTCTCTCTCTCTCAAACAATCAGTCAATCAATCAATCGTATTTATTGAGCACTTACTGTGTGCAGAGCACTGTACAAAGTGCTTGGGAAGTACAAGTTGGCAACGTATAGAGACGGACCCTACCCAACAGTGGGCTCACAGTCTAGAAGGGGCCAGTCTCCAGTCTCGCATCTCATCCTTCCTTCAGGACAGCAGCTTGGCTCAGTGGAAAAGAGCCCGGGATTTGGAGTCAGAGGTCATGGGTTCAAATCCCAGCTCTGCCAATTGTCAGCTGTGTGACTTTGGGCAAGTCACTTAACTTCTCTGGGCCTCAGTTCCCTCATCTGTAAAATGGGGATGAAGGCTGTGAGCCCTCCGTGGGACAACCTGATCACCTTGTAACCTCCTCAGTGCTTAGAACAGTGCTTTGAAGATAGTAAGTGCTTAATAAATGCCATCATTATTATTATTATTAATTGAATATCCTCCCATCACCCCAAACTCAACATGTCCAAAACAGAGCTCCTTATATTCTGACCCAAACCCTGTACACCCCCTGACTTTCCCATCCCTGTAGATGTCCCCATCATCCTTTATGTCTCACAAACCCATAACCTTGGGATTATCCTTGACTCCCCTCTGTCATTCAACCCACATACTCAATCTGTCACTAAATCCTCTCAGTCCCACCTTCATAACATTGCTAAAATCCACCCTCCTCTCTTCATCCAAACTGCTACTATGTTAATCCAATCACTCATCCTTTCCTGCCTGGATTACTGCATCACCTTCCTTGTTGACTTCCCAGCCTCCTGTCTCTCCTGCCTCCAGTTCATACTTCATCCTGCTTCCCAGATCATTTTTCTACAAAAACTTTCAGGACATGTCACCCCGCTCCTCAAAAAACTCCAGGGGTTGCCCATCCACCTCCACATTAAACAAAAAATCCTCACCGTGGGCTTTAAAGCTCTCCAACATCTTGCCCCCTCCCACCTTACCTCACTATTTTCTTACTACAACCCTGTCTGCACGCTTCTCTCCTCTATTGCTAACCTTCTCACTGTGCCTCCATCTCACCTGTCTTCCTGCCAACACCTAGTCCTTGTCTTCCCTCTGCCATGAAACACCCTCCCTCCTCAAATCCAACAGAAGTTACTCTCCCCCCCTTCAAAGCCTTATTGAAGACACATGATGGAAGCAGCATGGCATAGTGGATAGAGCACAGGCCAAGTCAGAAAGTCATGGTTTCTAATCCTGAATCCACCACTCATCTGCTGTGTAACCTTGAGCGAGTCACTTCACTTCTCTGTGCCTCAGTTACCTCATCTGTAAAATGGCAATTAAGACTGTGAGCCTTACACGGGACAGGGACTGTGCCCAACCTGATTACCTTGTACCAACTCCAGCGCTTAGAACAGTGTGTGATGCATAGTAACTCCTTAACAAATACCATCATCATCATTAATATTATTACATTTAAAGGGTCCTGGTTTAAGAGAGCAGTACCTGATTCGGTTGACTGTTACAGCCTTCAAGGATGGAGAATCAGAAAAAAAGCCTGCTTCTGCTTTTTGCCCAAAACCTCTGTTGAACTAATCCTTCTTTAGCCTTGAAGAGATTTCGATAACTTTTTTTGTGATTCCATCATTTATCATTTTCCGCCCTCCCCAGTTCCAGCTGGTGCCCAGAAGTGGAAGAGCCAGAAATGGTATGAAAAAGCTGCTGTTGCACTATTCATGTCTGAAGCAGAAGCAGATGTCCTGGAAATTCTCCAGGAAAACTTGCCTTACTGAATTTCCCAGAGCTCCTCTGGAAGGGTGGGAAGTTGAGAGGTAAATCCTGATTTCTACTCATTGGCCACACGCAGATAGTGTCTGGAGCCCCTGGGCGACTTCAAAGGTGTCAATGCTGCCTGAGCTTGTACTTGGATTTGAGCAGGTGGCTGAAGAGATCAACACCCCATAGCCCTATTCACCCTGGGCTCATATGAAAGCTGTCCTTCGCTATGTTGTTGTCTTTGCAGTCTCTGACGCAGTTTTCAGTTCTGCTTCACGGTATCAAAATCTTCCAGAGAGCAGAGAGCTTGTCCCATCCCTCACTGCCCATGGCTGGTTGAACTGTCTGCCGCTTTTCCTCTGAAATATTGCTCACACACTTACACACAATCAAATCTCTCTCTCTCTTTCTCGAACTTTCTGAGGATCTTGGCTCCAAAGAGACACAAACAAAAGAGAAAAATCCAAACTTTCCTTTGGAAGGCTGGCCTCTGCATTATGTTTCCATGAGGCAGAACCGGGAAGCAACATCTCTTCAGTTAATGAACGACGGCAGCAAACTGATGCTCGAACAAACCACTGGTGGAGATGTGTTTCCCTTAGGCCTGGCCTCAGCCTTCCCCCCGAGATGGATACTGAGGGGTCCGAGGGGCTGGAGGACGTTTTTTAGACTGTGAGCCCACTGTCGGGTAGGGACTGTCTCTATTTGTTGCCAATTTGTACTTCCCATGCGCTTAGTACAGTGCTCTGCACATAGTAAGCGCTCAATAAATACGATTGATGATGATGATGCTTGAACTTCCTGACTAAACTAAGCAGGATCAACCTAATCCTTCCTTTTAAGGATGTCCAGATAATAAACTCCTTGTGGGCAGGGCTCTCTTCCGCAATCTGCCAAGGGCTCAGTACAGTCCTCTGCACATGTCTATGAACTCAATCATCCTCTCTCAAGTGCTCAGTGTAGTGCTCTTCACCCAGTAGATTGAAAGGTCCTTGAAGGCAGGGATCATCTCTATTTGATGATGGTATTTGTTAAGCGCTTACTATGTGCAAAGCACTGTTCTAAGCACCAGGGGGAATTCAAAGTGATCAGGTTGTCCCACGTGGAGCTCACAGTCTTAATCACCATTTTACAGATGAGGTAACTGAGGCACAGAGAAGTTAAGTGACTTGCCCAAAGTCACACAGCTGATGAGTGGTGAAGTCGTGATTAGAACCCATGACCTCTGACTCCCAAGCTCGGGCTTTTTCCACTGAGCCACACTTTACTCTCTCAACTATTCACTCTCTTCCCCACTGCATAATCTATGCACCTAATTCTCAATTCCTAAATCCTCAAGACTGTAACCTCGTCACGGGCACGGAATGTGTCCGCTAATTCTGTTGAACTGTTCTCTCCCAAGCACTTAGTAAAGTGCTCTGCGCTCAATAAATGCCACTGATTGATCTATCCCAACACTTACAACAGTGCATGATGTAGAGAAGCAGCATGGCTCAGTGGAAAGAGCACGGGCTTTGGAATCAGAGGTCATGGGTTCAAATTCTGACTCCACCAATTGTCAGCTGTTTGACTTTGGACAAGTCACTTCACTTCTCTGGGCCTGTTACCTCATCTGTAAAATGGGGGTTAAGACTGTGAGCCCCCCGTGGAATAACCTGATTACCTTGTATCTTCCCCAGTGCTTAGAACAGTGCTTTGCACATAGTAAGCACTTAATAAATGCTATCATTATTATTATTATAAAGTAAGCGGTCAACAAATAGCATAAAACCCCCCACCATTTTCAAAGGAAGATGCTCATCCTAATCTTTCAACCCCCAATATATTCTGCTAATGCACTTTAAAGGAACTGACCCAATACCCAGAGACTGCAGCAATGCTATTCAATTGAAATTATTTGATTTGGTGGTTGAGGGCTTAGCAGTATTGAATTGGAGGGAAATGAGAAAGGTGAGATACAGTCAATTAGGTGCAACCATTCATTTTACCCTTGATTACAAGATCCAATCGAGCTATCGGTGTAAATTTTCCTTATTTAAGTAGACAAAGGTCCTTAGGGGCTAGAGGTTGACAACAGGGTCCTTAAGGGCTAGAGGTTGACAACAAGATCCTGGGAATGTTGTTTAACTGGATACAGATGACTTGACACCTGTCCACATGTTTTGTTTTATTGTCTGTCTCTCCTTTCTAGACTGTGAGCCCATTGTTGGGTAGGGACCATCTCTATATGTTGCCAACTTGGACTTCCCAAGTGCTTAGTACAGTGCTCTGCACACAGTAAGTTCTCAATAAATACGATTGAATGAATGCAGTGATAGAAAGGGCATCTACTACTTACCTTTCCAGAGGAAAAGTGGTGTTTTCGAGATTGACTTCTCACCTGCTCAAGTCTAAGTTTAGATGGCAAGGCGACACAACTCTTTAATGTTCCCACCTTATTGACTCCCCTCTACACTGCACCACCTTAGCACTGAATCCTCAAATCCTCTAGATCATCAGCTCGTTGTAGACAGGGTATGTGTTTGTTGGTAAAGAAGCAGCGTGGCTCCGTGGAAAGAGCACAGGCTTGGGAGTCAGAGGTCATGGGTTCAAATGGTCCATGTTCAATCATGTTTATTGAGCGCTTACTGTGTGCAGAGCACTGTACTAAGCACTTGGGAAGTACAAGTTGGCAACAAATCCCCACTCCACAGCCTGATAGCTGTGTGACTTTGGGCAAGTCACTTCACTTCTCGGCCTCAGTTGCCTCATCTGTAAAATGGGGATTAAGATTGTGAGCCCCACATGGGACAACCTGATCACCTTGTATCCTCCCCAGCGCTTAGAACAGTGCTTGGCACATAGTAAGCACTTATTATTATTATCATTATTGTATTGTACTCTCCAGAGTGCTTACTACAGTTCTCTGCTCACAGTAAGTGCTCAATAAATGCCATTTGATATATTCGCAGACTCCAGCACGGCTTAGGAGTCTGAAGGTCATGGGTTCTAATCCCAGCTCTGCCGCTTGTCTGGTGTGTGTCCTTGAGCAGGTCACTTCCCTTCTCTGTGCCCCGGTTACTTCATCTGTAAAATGGGGATTGAGACTGTGAGCCCCAAGTGGGACAAGGAATGAGAGATAGGGAAGGTGTTTCATTTATGCTACCTCTAACTCTCCCAACTACTTAATACAGTGCTCTGCACATACGTTCATTCATTCATTCAATCGTATTTATTGAGCACTTATTGTGTGCATAGCACTGTACTAAGTGCTTGGGAAGTACAAGTTGGCAACAACTCAGTGCTCAATAAGTGCTCACTAAATGGTATCGATGGACTGATAAAAGGCCACGTCTCCAAGAAGTTGAGATGATTCTCTAGATGAAGCTCTGGTATCACAGATGTGAGGAGAAGGAGGTGTTAAATGAGAATGCTTAGCATCAGATTTTGTTCTAATTGCCCTGTGTTTTCACTCTCCAGGCTAAAAGTCCTGGCACTGCCTGGTGTTTTGGTTACTGCCAACCTTCTTCATTCCCATACGGTTTCTCCCGGCCTTCCCCATGTCAAAAAGGGAAAGTTGCTTCATCACCTGTTATCATCTTTTAGGGCCCAACTCCAAACCATCAAAAAGGGATTCCCTTCCATAGAACAGAGACGGACGATGATCAAGAGAGAGAGGAATGCTGTTGGAAGAGCTATGTGGGAGGAAGGTGGTTGGAAGGACGCGGAGACAGCTAACGGAGTAAGGCTTGGGATCGTCTGGATGGGAATGGCGATTGGATCCGTGCCCGACCGACGATTCATGAGACCCAAAAGACTCCAAAGTGGCTGATTACAAAATGGCCTCCATCGAGCTGCAGCCGATCCGATTCAGGCTGCATTAAGTTAAGTAGATTTCTTTGCTCCCGGAGTTTCCAATTTACTTCGAGTTTCCTTATTTTTAAATGCGGCTCCGTGCGTAGGGTAATGATCTCTCCAGAATAGATACCAATCCGCGGCATAATGTCTAAAACTTCAATTAGGTTGACGTTTCCACTCAGAGGAAGTAAAGTTTGGAAAACTTCTAGAAGGCTGAATTGGTGTCGACTGGGGTGACCCCGTTGGCTCAAACCACACAGAGCCCTTTAATGAATCTCCCATCAGATGTGACGTTTGCAAGTTCAGTGCTGAACTATCATACTGCTGCAGATTGGCTTGAGCTCCCACTTCTAATAATAATGATGTTATTTGTTAAGCGCTTATTATGTGCCAAGCACCGTTCTAAGCACTGGTGGGGGGGATACAGGGTTAACAGGTTCACACGTGGAGCTCACAGTCTTCATCTCCATTTTACAGATGAGGTAACTGAGCCACAGAGAAGTAAAGTGACTTGCCCAAAGTCACACAGCTGACTTTGATGGTGGGCAGGGAATGTGTCTGTTACACTGTACTCTCCCAAGTGGTTAGTACTCTACACACAGGAAGTGCTCAATAAATACCATTCTACTGATTATTCCAGGCGGATAGGAGGCAGTAGGATTGAAAATACAAAAAACAATCAATCACTCTCCCCACCTTCAAAACCCTACTGAAGGCACATCTCCTCAAAGAGGCCTTTTCTGACTAAACTCTCCTTTCCTCTTCTTCCACTCCCTTCTGTGTCACCCTTGCACTTGGATTTGCATCATTTGTTCACCCTACCCTCAGCCCCACAGCACTTACGTCCAGATTCATTCATTCAATAATATTTATTGAGCGCTTACTGTGTGCAGAGCACTGTGCTAAGCACTTGGGAAGTACAAGTTGGCAACATATAGAGACGGTCTCCACCCAACAATGGGCTCACAGTCTAGAAGGTCCACCATTTATTCATTTATAGGAATATCTGTCTCCTCCACTACAAAGTAAGCTCCTTTTTCAATGACATTTCTTAAGTGCCTACTGTGTGCCTGGTAATATTGGGGTAGATACAAGCTAATCAGGTTGAATACAATCCACACAATAACAATAATAATGGCATTTATTAAGCGCTTACTATGTGCAAAGCACTGTTCTAAGCGCTGGGGAGGTTACCAGGTGATCAGGTTTTCCCATGGGGGGCTCACAGTCTTAATCCCCATTTTCCAGATGAGGTAACTGAGGCACAGAGAAGTTAAGTGACTTGCCCAAAGTCACCCAGCTGACAATTGGTGGAGTCAGAATTTGAACCCACCACCTCTGACTCCAAAGCCCGTGCTCTTTTCCACTGAGCCACGCTGCTTCTCTACCCATGTGGGGCTCACATTAGTCAACCCCATTGTACACGTGAAGTAATAATGATAGTGATAATATTAATTGCAGTATTTATAAGCACTTACTGTGTGCCAAGCACTGTACTAAGCACTGGGACAGATACAAGGTAATCAGGTTGGATATGGTCCCTGTCTCACGTGGGGCTCACAAGTCTCAATCCCCATTTTGCAGATGAGGTAACTGAGGGCCTCCTGTGTGATCTTGGGGAAACCACTTAACTTCTCTGTGCCTCAGTTACCTCATCTGTAAAATGGGGATTAAGACTGGGAGCCCCACGCGGGACAACCTGACCACCTTGTATCTACCCCAGTGCTTGAAAAGACATAATAAGCACTTAATAAAAACCATAATAATAATAATAATAATAATTATTATTATTAAGTAAAGTGACATGTCCAAGGTCACACAGCAAAATGGCTGCACACAGTAATTCCCGATTGATCAGCTGCTAATAATAATAATAATAATTAATAATAATAATAATGGCATTTGTTAAGCACTTTCTATGTGCAAAGCACTGTTCTAAGCGCTGCAGGGGGATACAAGGTGATCAGGTTGTCCCACGTGGGGCTCAGAGTCTTCATCCCCATTTTGCAGATGAGATAACTGAGGCTCAGAGAAGTTAAGTGACTTGCCCAAGGTCACACAGCAGGCATGTGGCAGAGTCAGGATTAGAACCCATAACCTCTGACTCCCAACCCTGGGCTCTTTCCACTGAGCCATGCTGCTTCTCATCTGCATCTCTATGCAGATGATTCCCCTATTTGCAGCATCAGCCCTTCTCTGCAATCTTTCACTTCCTCCTGCCTTCAGGACGTCTCTACTTGAGAATCAGTGTAGCCTACGGGATAGAGCAGGGGCCTGGGAGACAAAAGGGCCTGGGTTCTAATCCTGCTTCCAACACTTGTCATCAGCATCATCATCATCATCAATCGTATTTATTGAGCGCTTACTATGTGCAGAGCACTGTACTAAGCGCTTGGGAAGTACAAATTGGCAACATATGGAGACAGTCCCTACCCAACAGTGGGCTCACAGTCTAAAAGGGGGAGACAGAGAACAAAACCAAACATACTAACAAAATAAAATAAATAGAATAGATATGTACAAATAAATAAATAAATAAATAAATAAATAGAGTAATAAATATGTACAAACATATATACATATATACAGGTGCTGTGGGGAAGGGAAGGAGGTAAGATGGGGGGGATGGAGAGGGGGACGAGGGGGAGTGGAAGGAAGGGGCTCAGTCTGGGAAGGCCTCCTGGAGGAGGTGAGCTCTCAGCAGGGCCTTGAAGGGAGGAAGAGAGCTAGCTTGGCGGATGGGCAGAGGGAGGGCATTCCAGGCCCGGGGGATGACATCGGCCGGGGGTCGATGGTGGGACAGGCGAGAGCGAGGTACGGTGAGGAGATCAGCGGTGGAGGAGCGGAGGGGGCGTACTGGGCTGTAGAAGGAGAGAAGGGAGGTGAGGTAGGAGGGGGCGAGGTGATGGACAGCCTTGAAGCCCAGGGTGAGGAGTTTCTGCCTGATGCGCAGATTGATTGGTAGCCACTGGAGATTTTTGAGGAGGGGAGTGATATGCCCAGAGCGTTTCTGGACAAAGATAATCCGGGCAGCAGCATGGATTGAAGTGGAGAGAGACACGAGGATGGGAGATCAGAGAGAAGGCTGATGTCTGCTGTCTGCTGTATGACCTTGGGCAAGTCACCTAACTACTCTGTACCTCAGTTCCCTCCTCTGTAAAATGGGGGTAAGATGGTGAGCTTTCTGTGGGACTTGGACTGTGTCCAACCCAATTACCTTATATCAATCCCAGCACTTAGAACTGTACCTGGTACATAATAAGCACTTAACAAATATTACCATTATTATCGTTTTTTCACTGGGATGTCCCACAGACACCTCAAACCTAGCATGCCCAAAGCAAATTCCTTATCTTCCCACCCAAACCCTGTCTTTCTCCTGACTTTCCCATCACTGCAGACAGCATCACCGCCTTCCTGTCTCACAAGTCCATAATCTTGGCATTATTCTTGCCTCTTCTCTCTCTCTCATTCAACCCACATAATCACTTGGTTACTAAATCTTGCCTGTCCCCACCTTTACATCGCTAAAATCCTCCCTGTCCTCTCCAACCGAACTTCTACCGTGTTAATACAATCACTTATCCAGCCGAGATTACTGCATCAGCCTCCTTGCTGACCTCCCTGCCTTCTGTCTCTCCCCATTCAAGTCCACACTTCTCTCTGCTGCCCGGATCATTTTTCTACAAAACCGTTCTGTCGATTTTTCCCCACTCCTCAAGAACCTCCAGTGATTGCCCATCCACCTCTGCAGCAGATAGAATCTCTTTAACATCGGCTTTAAAGCAGTCAATCCCCTTGTCCCCTCCTCCTACAACCCAGCCTGCACATTTGACTCCTCTAATACTAACCTAATCATTGTACCTTGATCCCATCTATCTTCATTCATTCATTCAATCACATTTACTGAGCACTGGACTAAACACTTGGGAAAGTACAATTAAACATTAAGTAGTGGCAATCCCTGCTCAAGTGCTTACTGTCTAGATGGGGGGTGACAGACATCAATGCAAATAAATGAAATTATGGATATATACATAAGCTCTGTAGGTAAGTGATTTGGGGCTTGGAGAGGGGAAGAGCAAAGGGAACAAGTCACGGTGATGCAGAAGGGAATCGGAGATGAGGAAAAGTGGGATTTAGTCTGGGAAGGCCTCTTGGAGGAGATGGGACATCAATAAGACTTGGAAGTCGGAGATAATAATAATAATAATGATGGCATTTATTAAGCACTTACTACGTGCAAAGCACTGTTCTAAGAGCTGGAGGAGATACAAGGTGATCAGGTTGTCCCACGGGGGGCTCACAGTCTTCATCCCCATTTTACAGATGAGGAAACTGAGGCCCAGAGAAGTGACTTGCCCAAAGTCACACAGCTGACAAGTGGCAGAGCAGGGATTTGAACCCATGACCTCTGACTCCAAAGCCCAGGCTCTTTCCATTGAGCCACGCTGCTTCTCAGATATAGTAGTAATATAGGGAGATAGTAATTTTCCCTACAGGCCTGCCTATGCCTGCCTGTGGCCTGGAATTCCTTCCCATACGATATGCACACATCACGACCCTCCCCACCTTCAAAGTCTTTTTGAAATAATACTTATGAAATCTGTTAAATGCTTCCCATGTGCTGAGCATTGTTCTAAGGGCTGGGGTAGATACAAGGTAATCAGGTTGTCCCACGTGGGGCTCACAGTCTTAATCCCCAGTTTATAGATGAGGTAACTGAGGCACAGAGAACTTAACTGACTTGCCCAAGGTCACACAGCAGACAAGTGGTGGAGGTGGGATTAGAACCCACATCCTCTGACTCCCAAGCCAGTGCTCTTTCCACTAAGCCACGGACATCCCTTCTGAGAGACCTCCCCAAAATGTTTTTTCCTGCTCCTTCCTTTTCATTCATTCATTTAATCATATGTATTGAGCGATTACTGTGTGCAGATCACTGTACTAAGCACCTAGAAAGAACCATTCGGCAACAAATAGAGACAATCCCTACCCAACAATGGGTTGACAGTCTAGAAGCGGGGAGACAGACAACAAAACTAAACTAAATGAGTACATCACCTTCTTCACGACCTATACTCTTGTTTCTATATCTTTTAGAGAAGCAGAGTGGCTCAGTGGGAAGAGCCCGGACTTTGGAGTCAGTAGTCATGGGTTCAAATCCTGCCTCTGCCAATTGTCAGCTGTGTAACTTTGGGCAAGTCATTTCACTTCTCTGGGCCTCGGTTACCTCATGTGTAAAATGGGGATTGACTGAGAACCCCCTGTGGGAAAACCTGATCTCCTTGTAGCCTCCTCAGTGCTTAGAACAGTGTATTGCACATACTAAGCGCTTAACAAATACCATCATCATTATTATTATTTTAGACACTTAATATTCACACTGCCCTCATCACCAGAGCACATCTATATATATATATATCTTTAATTTATTTTTCATGTCTTCTTCCCTGTCCAGACTACAAGCTCTGTATGGGCAGGGAATATGTGTACCAACTTTGTTGCATTGTATAGTGCTCCGTACCACAGTAACACACTCAATATGTGCCCCTGATCAACTAATTCAGGATTACACATTCATTCATTTAGTCACTTTTATTTATTGAGCACTTACTGTGTGCCGAGCACTATTCTAAGCTCTTGGAAAATACAATTCTGCAACAAACAGAGATAATCCCTACCCAACAATGGGCTCACATATTGGAATATTTGACTCTGACCTGAACAATGGAGCCGGCCATTCACTTAAGTACACAACGCACATACACATTTGCCAATCCCTTTGACCATATGTTGTTCGCTCAGTGGACAGTTTACATAATAAGAATTATGTGCTTTGAAATGCATGTAAAGGGAAGTTGTCTGTTGTCTTTTATGAAAAAATTAGAAAGTGTAATTTAGTGGCAATAGCTCTTTCTAGGGTCGCAATGTACTTTAAGCACTTTCCTCTAAATTCAAATTTCCAAATGCATGGTAGTATTTCCCCCTGTTTTAAAGAGCATATATGCTCAAGTATTTTGGGTCATTAGGAAAAAATGATTGTAAATGAGCCTGCACTGATTTTTCAAGAATGTTTTTAAATGCCCTTTGCTTGATTTATTCCCAAATTTAATTTACATGCATTTCAAACTAGGGGATGATTAAAGTCACTGGGGTTATAATACACAAGAAACCAAAATAATACATCCTAAACAACAAATATTAGAGTAAGGGCAAAATGCCAAGCTCAGATTCTTCTAGTAAAGGTTTCATGATTGAGGATGGAGAAAAACTAAATTCCCTCTTCTTTCTTGTGGTTAATAATATTCCCATTCACAGTATTTTATTTGTAGTTTCAAAGTACAAGTGTCACTCATTTCAAGAATATGTTAGGAATTAGGTCGGTTCCTAAGTACCTTGAGGGGAAGGATGATGTCAGCTTGCTCTATTGTGTTGTATGCTCGCTCCCAAGTGTTTCGTACAGTGCTCTGCACACAGTAAGTGCTTAATAAATATGATTGACTAAATGAATATGTCATCCTGAATTAATTGATAAGGGGCATATATTGAGTGTGTTACTGTGGTATGGAGGACTATACAATGCAACCAAGTTGGTATAAATACCAATAAATACGACTGATTGATGGTTTACTGTACTTTCTAGATGCTTAGTAGATTGCCCTGCGCTCTGTAAGCTCTCAAGAAATACCATTCATTGACCGATTAGTATTGTAATGATAATTATTTTACTAGTAGCTAGATCTATTTAAACAAAATTGTCTTGTCCTATGCCGCCGAGTCGTTTCCAAAACGTAGCGACACCACAGACAACTCTCCCAGAAGGCCCCGCTCTCCATCTGCAATCGTTCCGGTAGTGGAGCCACAGAGTTTTCTTGGTAAAAATCCAACAGTGGTTTACCATGGTCACCTTCCACGTGGTCAACTCGAGTCTCCACCCTCGATTGTCTGTCACTCGCTAGCCACTGCCCAAGCTAGGAATGAAACAGGTAGGCCTCTGCTTGACTCTCCCTGGAAAGTCTCCAGATGCCACCCTGAGAAGGGATAAACAAAATTACCTGCTTGAAAATATTTGCTGACTCTGCTACTCCTATCACATAACAATCTGCTTTTAGACTGTTAAGCTATCCAAGACTGGTTGGTTGGTTATGATATTAATTAAGTGCTGAGGAGCTTGCCCTCTCCTATCTTACCTCACTGACTTCCTAATTCAACCCAGCCCTCAAACTTTTCTTCTTCGATGCCAACCTACTTCTGTACTTTGATCTCATTTATCTCTCTGCCAACTCCTTGCCCATATCCTGCCTCTGGCCTGGACCACACTTCCCCCTTATTAAATGACAGACAATCTCTTTCCTCACCTTCAAAGCCTTCAAAGCCTTATTAAAATCACATCTCCTCTAATTCACCTTCCCCGATTAAACCTTCATCTTCTCCCTCCCATTTCTGCATCACCCTTGAAATTGGATATGCCTTTACTCACCCCACCCTCAGCCCCACATCGCTTATGTATGCATCTTTATACTCTGCTATGTTTCCTAACTGGAATTAATTTTAACGTTTGCCTCTCCCTTTAAACTGAAAACTCCTTGTGGGCAGGGACTGTGCCAACCTACTCTGTTGTACTGTAATAAAAATTAAAATGCTAAGCACATCGTTAAGTGCATACTATGTGCCAGGCACTCTGCTAAGCACTTGGGTGGATGTAAGCAAATTGGGTTGGACACAGTTCCTGTCCCACATGGGGCGCACAGTCTCAATCCCCATTTTACAGATGAGGCAACTGAGACACAGAGAAATGAAATGATTTGCCCAAGGTCGCACAGAAGAGAAGTGGCTGAATCGGGATTAGAACCCATGACCTTTCTGATTCCCAATTCCATGCTCTATTCACTACACCATGCTGCTTCTCTCCCAAGCTCTTAGTAAAGTGTTCTGCACATGGTAAATGTTTCGCAAATTCCACTAATTGATCGACTGACCGATTGCTGAGTTTGGAGCTAAGCATTAGAGGAGATTGAAAGTCACCAGGAGACTACAAGAAGCAGCATGGCTCAGTGGAAAGAACACGCGCTTGGGAGTCAGAGGTCATGAGTTTTCATCCCAACTCCGCCACTTGTTAGCTCTGTGACTTTGGGCAAGTCGCAACTTCTCTGGGCCTCGTTACCTCATCTGTAAAATAGGGATTAAGACTGTAAACCCCACGTGGGACAACGTGATCACCTTGTATCCCCCCACCCAGCGCTTAGAACAGTGCTTCACACATAGCGCTTAGCAAATGCCATCATTATTATTTTATTACTAGGGAGGCAGCAGAACTTGGGCTTGGGCATCACGGGACCTGGGATTTAATCCTGGCTCTGACACTTCCCTCCTATGGGAACTTGGGCAAGCCTCTTAGATGCTCTGTGCCTCAGTGTCACCATCTGTGAATTGGGGATTCAACACTTTTTAATCTCCTTACTTGGACTGTGAACTCCGTATAGGACAAGATTTATGCCTCCCCTGATTACTTCGTAACTACCCCAATGCTTAGTATTGGGCCTGTTTTGACCAATACTATTATTATTATTATTATTCTCATTATTGTTATTAGGCTAGGCACAATTCCAGCCCCACAAGCTGTTCATAAGACTTGGGGAGTCATACAAAGAATTATAACAAGGATTAAGAAACAACAATGAACGACAGAATTATTAAATAAGATAGAACTGGGCAAGTAAATAGATCTCGGGCTAACAGTTCTTGGCTACATACAAATCGGAACAATTCAGGGTTCAAACAGTTTCAATATACTTACATATTCATTGGATTATACATATGTATAATCCATTGTACAGTCCCTATATTCATCCCAATTTACCCTATTTATGACTATTTCAACCTATGACTTTGCAATTGAAAAAAAATATTTTACCTATGTCATTGAATCAGTTGATTCTCATGAAATAACAATGTTCCCCTTTGGTTGTAAAAATTATATTTTCTCTTCCGATTATTATTTATTTACCATATGTTACAAAATATTGACTCTATCATAGAATACTTTTATCTTTTAAATTGGAATTTTGTATGCATTTTATGTCCAAATCTTTAAAATCATTGTAGAAACCAAATCCAAATGAATCTGTCCTTTGCTTGAAAATTAAAACACATGTTGCTTGTTGATCCTTCTTCATTCTTTGCTCTACAGCTGCCCATCAAAAACAAAACAAAAACCATTCAAGTAACAAGCACAAGGGTGCATTTAAATACTATTAATCTATTCACAAGAATATTTTCTTTCAACAATACAAATGCCCAGTGCTTGTTGCAAACTCAGAAATGGAATAATGAGCCTGTTGAAAGGATGGATATGCAGGAGACTAATTTGTTAAAATTATGTGTAACTGACAAATCTCAGTGGTGTAAGCATTATGGAGTACCACAATTATTTTGTAATTAGAATATCTACATATTCATATATGTAATGATAATAATCATTATTATGGTATTTGCAGTGTGAGGCGCTGTACTAAGCGCTGGGGTAGATACAAGCAAATCAGGGTGGACACAGTCCCTGTCCCACGTGGGGCTCGCAGTCTCGATCCCCATTTTACAGATGAAGTGAAGTGACTCTCCCAAGGTCACACAGCACACACAAGTGCTGGAGTCAGGATTAGAACCCATGCCCTTCTGATTCCCAGGCCCATGCTCTATCCATTCTGCTTCTATTGAGAATGCGGAATAATTGCCCACATATACATATATATATATATATATATATATATATATATATATATATATATATATATATATATATATAAATACATAGGATTCATTTCTCTAGTGCCTCAGTTTCCTCACTTATAAAATGGGGAATAAATTGGGATTGCTCCATCTCAGTCTCCTTCTTGAGCTTCTCCTCTGCCTCCCACCCTCTGACAATCAGGATTCCTCAAGGCTCAGTTCTACATCCCTATCTATTCTCCATCTATACACACCCCCTTGGAGGACTCATTTGCTCCCATGGCTTCAATTTCCATCTCCATGAAGGTGATTCCCAAATCTCCATCTCTAGCCCTGACCTCTTTCCTTCCCTGCAATCCAGCATTTCCTCCTCCCTGTTGAGACACATCTACTCGGACATTGTGCCAATGCTTCAAATTAAACATGTCCCAAACTGAACTTCTTATCTTCCCACCCAAACTGTGAACTTCCTCCATCTTTTCCATCACTGTAGACCTCACTACTATCCTCCCTAACAGTCTTATCCACGGTGTAGTCCTCGGGTCGTTTCTTTCATCCTGCCCATATATTCAATCTGTCACCAAATCCTTTTGGCTCTACCTCCATAACATTGCTAAAATCTGCCCTTTCCTCTCCATCCAAGCAGCGTGGCTCAGTGGAAAGAGCCGGGCTTTGGAGTCAGAGATCATGGGTTCAAATCCCAGCTCTGCCAATTTTCAGCTGTGTGACTTTGGGCAAGTCACTTAACTTCTCTGGGCTTCAGTTCCCTCATCTGTAAAATGGGGATGAAGACTGTGAGCCCCCCGTGGGACAACCTGATCACCTTGTAACCTCCCCAGCACTTAGAACAGTGCTTTGCACATAGTAAGTGTTTAATAAATGTCATCATCATCATCCAAACTGTTCAGTCATTCATTCAATCATATTTATTGAGCGCTTCCTGTGTGCAGAGCACTGTACTAAGTGTTTGGGAAGTACAAGTCAGCAACATATAGAGACGGTCCCTACCCAACAACGGGCTCACAGTCTAGAAGACTGTTACCATGCTGATCCAAGCACTTGACTTCTGCGTCTGCCTTCTTGCTCGTGTCCCTGCTTTCTGTCCCACTCCAGTCCGTACCTCATTCTGCTTCCTGGATCATTATTCTGAAAAAAAAGGTTCAGTCTACCTACCCACTCCTCAAAACCCTCCAGTGGTTGCCCATCCACCTCTGCATCAAAGAGGAACTCCTCATCGTTGGCTTTAAAGCACTCAATCACCTTACCCCAGCCTAAGAAGCAGCATGGCTCAGTGGAAAGAGCACGGGCTTTGGGTCAAAGGTCATGGGTTCAAATCCCGGCTCTGCCAACTGTCAGCTGTGTGACTTTGGACAAGTCACTTCACTTCTTTGGGCCTCAGTTCCCTCATCTGTAAAATGGGGATTAAGACTGTGAGCCCCACATGGGACAAACTGATCACCTTGTATCCCCCCAGCACTTGACAGTGCTTTGCACGTAGTAAGCGCTTAAAAAATACCATCATTATTATTATTATCCTTACTCATCTCACTGATCTTCTACTCCAGCCCCGACTATGCACCCAACTCCTCTTCCTGGCTCCCCTCTCCCTCCAGAGACACCAGACCACCACTCTCTCCACCTTCAAAGTATTATTAAGGTCACATCTCCTCCAAGAGGCCTTCCCCAACGAAACCCTCTTTTCCCCGGCTCCCTCTTCCTTCTGCTTCACCCATGCACTTGGCTTTATGACCTTTGGACATTTGATGTTTACCCCACTCCCAACCTAACAGCATTTGTGTACATTTCTTTAAATTATATACTGCAAATTACTTACTTATTCATATTAATGTCTGTTTCCATCTCTAGACCCTAAGCTCATTTTAGGCAGGGAACGTGTCTGCTAACTCTGTTGTATTTTACTCTCCCAAGTGCTTAATAGGACACTCCTCACTTAGTAAGTGCTCAGTAAGTGCATGGCTTAGTGGAAAAAGCCCGGGCTTGGAAGTCAAAGGTTGTGGGTTCTAATCCCAGCTCTGCCACTTGTTAGCTGTGTGACTTTGCGCAAGTCACTTCACTTCTCTGGGCCTCAGTGACCTCATCTGTAGAATGGGGATTAAGACTGTGAGCCCTACGTGGGACAACCTGATGACCTTGTATCAACCCCAGAGCTTAGAACAGCACATAGTAAGTGCTTAACAAATACCATAAGTATTATTATTATTATTAATATTAATATCACTGAGACAAGGATTGTGTGCTCTGAATGTCTTGTCTCTATCCTAGCACTTAATACAGGTTTAAAACACAGTAAGCACTTCCCCAATTCTACTATTATAAGACTAAGACTGTT
Organism: Tachyglossus aculeatus; assembly: GCF_015852505.1. NCBI lineage: Eukaryota > Metazoa > Chordata > Mammalia > Monotremata > Tachyglossidae > Tachyglossus > Tachyglossus aculeatus. The sequence continues at coordinate 3,604,809 of NC_052070.1, forward strand.
AGCCCCATGTGTGGCATAGGTTGTGTCCAACCTGGTTATCTTGTATCTACCTCAGTGTTTAGAACAGTGCCTGACACATAGCAAGTGCTTAACAAATACCATAAAAAAGTGCTGTGGGGATGGACATGGTGGGATACTTAAGTGCTTGGGAGTGATCTAAGTGCATGGAAAAAGAAGGGAAGGAAGAGAGAAGCAGCATGGCTCAGTGGAAAAGAGCAAGGGCTTGGGAGTCAGAGGTTGTGGGTTCCAATCCCGGCTCTGCCCCTTGTCAGCTGTGTGACTTTGGGCAAGTCACTTGATTTCTCTGTGCCTGTTACCTCATCTGTATAATGGGGATAATAATGATGGCATTTGTTAAGTGCTTACTATGTGCCAAGCACTGTTCTAAGCACTGGGAGGATACAAGGTGGTTAGATTGTCCCACATGGGGCTCAGTCTTAATCCCCATTTTACAGATGAGGTAACTGAGGCTCAGAGAAGTGAAGTGACTTGCCCAAGGTCACACAGCAGACATGTGGCAGAGCTGGGATTAGAACCCATGACCTCTGACTCTCAAGCTCCGGCTCTTTCCAGTGAGCCACACTGCTTCCATGCAGCTTCCATGCTGATGAAGAATGTGAGCCCCACGTGGGACAATCTGATGACCTTGTAATAATAATGATGATGGTATTTGTTAAGCGCTTACTATGTGCAAAGCACTGTACTAAGCACTGGGGAGGATACAAGGTGATCAGGTTGTCCCACGGGGGGCTCACAGTTTTAATCCCCATTTTACAGATGAGGTAACTGAGGCGCAGAGAAGTTAAGTGACTTACCCAAAGTCACACAGCTGACAGTTGTCGGAGCAGGGATTTGAACTCATGACCTCTGACTCCAAAGCCCATGCTCTTTCCACAGAGCCACGCTGCTTCTCTTGTATTTCCCCCAGCACTTAGAACAGTCCTCAGCACATATTAAGTGCTTAATAAATGCCACAATTATTATTATCAGGTAGGGGTATGAGAGATTAGTCTTGGAAAGCTTCTTGAAGGAGGCGTGAGCACAGCAGAGCTTAGAAAACAGGGTGAATAGTGGTCCATTAGATCAATCAATCGTATTTATTGAGCGCTTCCTGTGTGCAGAGCACTGTACTAAGCGCTTGAGCACTGTACTAAGCACTTGATGTGACCAATAATAATAATAATGGTATTTGTTGAGGGCTTACTATGTGCTAGGTACCGTACTAAGCACTGGGGTAGATACAAGCAAATTGGATTGGACACAGTCCCTGTCCCAGGTGGGGCTCACAGTCTCAATCCCCACTTTACAGATGAGGGAACTGAGGCCCAGAGAAGTGAAGAGACTTGCCTAAGGTCACATAGCGGACGAATGGCCGATCTGGGATTCGAACCTGTGACCTCTGACTCTCTGGCCCGGGCTCTTTCCACTGAGCCACGCTGCTTCTGTGAACAGGGAGGGGCTCCAGGCAAGAAATCGAACATGAACAAGGAGGGTTGTTTTGTTTCGTTGTCTCTCTCCCCCTTCTAGACTGTGAGCCTGTTGTTGGCCAGGGATTGTCTCTATTGGCCAGGAGAAGCAGCGTGGCCCAGTGGAAAGAGCACAGGCTTTGGAGTCAGAGGTCATGGGTTCAAATCCTGGCTCTGCCAACTGTCAGCTGTTTGACTTTGGGCAAGTCACTTCACTTCTCTGTGCCTCAGTAACCATCTGTAAAATGGGGATTAAAACTGTGAGACCCCTGTGGGACAACCTGATCATCTTGTAACCTCCACAGCACTTACAACAGTGCTTTGCACATAGTAAGTGCTTAACAAATACCATCATTATTAGCTGCCGAATTGTACTTTCCAAGCGCTTAGTACAGTGCTCTACACATGGCACTAGATAAATATGAATGAATGAAGGAGTCAACAGTGGGTGAGGAGAGAGTGAGGGACAGTCAGTCAGTTAGCATTAGAGGAGCAAGGGGGGCAGGATTGGCTGCAGTGGGACTGGAGTGAGCTTAAGTAAGAGAAAACTCACTGAGAAGCCAGTGGTGAATGAATGAATGGTGAGGAATTTCTGCTTGATGTGGAGCTAAAACTCCTCACTATTGGCTTCAAAGCTGTCCATCCCCTTACCCCCTCCTACCTCTCCCCCCTTCCCTCCTTCTCCAGCCCAGCCCGCACCCTCCACTCCTCTGGTGCCACTACCTCTGTCCTGGAATGCCCTCCCTCTTTACAGCCACCAAACTAGCAGACTCCCCCACTTCAAAGCCCTACTGAGATCTCCTCCCTCAAGTTCTACTCCGGCCACCTGTGCTTCTGACCCCATTCCCTCTCATCTTATGAAATCTCTTGCTCCATCCCTCCACCCCTCCTTAACTTCCATCTCTCTCCACTGGTTCCTTCCCCTCTGTCTTCAAACATGCCACGTCTCTCCCATCCTAAAAAAACCCTCTCTTGACCCCACCTCCCCTTCTAGTTATCGCTCTATCTCCCTCCTACCATTCCTTTCCCAACTCCTTGAATGTGTCATCTACACACACCGCCTCCAATTCCTCAATGCCAACTCTCTCCTCGACCCCCTCCAATCTGGCTTCCGTCCCCTACATTCCACAGAAACTGCCCTCCCAAAGGTCACCAGTGACCTCCTGCTTGCAAAATCCAACGGTTTGCATCCAAGAAAATGCAAACGGTTTCTACTCTATCCTAATCCTGCTCGACCTCTCAGCTGTCTTCGACACTGTGGACCACCCCCTTCTCTTCAACACACTATCCAACCTTGGCTTCACAGACTCTCTATTCTCCTGGTTCTCCTCTTATCTCTCCGGTCGTTCATTCTCAGTCTTTTTTGCAGGCTCCTTCTCCTCCTCCCATCCCCTTACTGCAGGGGTTCCTCAAGGGTCAGTTCTTGGCTCCTTCTGTTCTCTATCTACACTCACTCCCTTGGTACCTCATTTGCTCCCACGGCTTCAACTATCATCTCTATGCTGATGACACCCAAATCTCCATCTCTGCCCCTGCTCTCTCCCTCCCTTCAGGCTCGTGTCTCCTCCTGCCTTCAAGACATCTCCATCTGGTTGTCTGCCTGCCATCTAAAACTCAACATGTCCAAGACTGAACTCCTTATCTTCCCTCCCAAATCCTGCCCTCTCCCTGACTTTCCCATCACTGTAGATGACACTACCATCCTTCCCATTTCACAAGCCCGCAACCTTGGTGTCATCCTCAGTTTCGCTCTGTCGTTCACCCACACATCCAATCTGTCACCAAAACCTGCCACTCTCACCTCTGCAACATCTCCAAGATCCACCCTTTCCTTTCCATCCAAACTGCTACCCTGCTGGTTCAATCTCTCATCCTATACCGAATGGATTACTGCATCAGCCTCCTCTCTGATCTACCATCCTCCTGTCTCTCCCCACTTCAATATATACCCCCGGCCCTCATCCTCCCCCTGGCATGGAATGCCTTCCCTCTGCACATCCACCAAGCTAGCTCTCTTCCTCTCTTCCAAGCCCTACTGAGAGCTCACCTCCTCCAGGAGCCTTTCCCAGACTGAGCCCCCTATTTCCTCTCCCCCTCCTCCCCCTCCCCATCCCCCCGCCTTACCTCCTTCCCCTCCCCACAGCACCTGTATATATGTTTGTACATATTTATTACTCAATTTATTTTATTTGTAAATATTTATTCATTTTATTTTGTTAAAATGTTTTGTTGTCTGTCTCCCCCTTCTACATTGTGAGCCTGCTGTTGGATAGGGACCGTCTCTATATGTTGCCAACTTGTACTTCCCAAGCGCTTGGTACAGTGCTCTGCACACAGCAAGCGCTCAATAAATATATTGAATGAATGACTGAATGAAAGCTCACCTCTTCCAGGATCCTTTCCCACCCTTCTCCTCTGCTCCTCCTTCCCTCCCCATCACCCTGGCTCCCTCCCTCTGCTCTACCCACCCCACAACACTGCGTATATATGTACATACTTATTTTATCATTCTACTTATTGCTATTTATTTAGATTGACACTATTGATGCCTGTCTACTTGTTTTGTTTTTGTCTGTCTCCCCCCTTCTAGACTGTGTGCCCATTGTGGGTAAGGATTGTCTCTGTTTCTGAATTGTACTTTCCAAGCACCTAGTACAGTGCTCTGCACACAGTAAGTGCTCAATAAATAAAATTGAATGAATGAATGAATGAGATGAATGGGTAACCATTGGAGGCACTGGAGCCATAGGGAGATGTGCACAGACAATATTTTCCTGAAAAGAAATGATCCAGGCAGCAGGGTGAAGTATGGGCTGGAGATGAGAGAGTCTAGGGGAAGGGAGATGAGTGAGGAGGTTGATGCAGTGAGAAAAATGACATATAACAAGTGCTTGAACCAGCGTGGTAGCAGTTTGGATGGAGAGAAAGGAGCAAAATTCTGGAGATGTGAAGTTAGAATCGAGTAGTTTTGGCAACTGACTGACTTGGTAGATTAAAAGGAGAGAGATGAGGGATGGGATCAGGAAGGATGGTAGTGTATTCTGCAGTACTGGGAATGCCAGGTGGAAGAGGGAGTATAGGAGGAAAGATGAGAAGTTCAGTTTTGCACATACTGAGTTTGAGATGACATCAGAACCTCCAGCCAAAGATGTTCTAATGCAGGTGGAAATGCAAGATGGCAGAGGAAAGAGAGATCAGAGCTGGAGATTTTGATTTGGGCGTTATTGGAGAAGAAGTGGTAATTGAAATCATGGGAGTGGATGAACTCCTCCAGGGAGAGGGTTCAGATGGAGACTAGAAGGAGACCCAGAACTCAAATTGAAGGACTCCCACAGTGGGTGGGTGGGAGGCTGAGGAGGAGCCCACGGAAGAGACTGAAAATGAGCCGCCAGAGAGATAGGAGGAGATCCAGTTGAGGACAGTGTCAGCAAGACCAAGATTGGAAAATCTTTCCAGGAGAAGGGGGTGGTCCGCAGTGTCGAAAGGCAGCTGAGAGATGGAGGAGGATTAGGAGGAAAAGGAACAAAAACCCCAGTAGCATTTAAGAAACAGGACCCAGCCCAAATAAGGAGGGGATGCGCTGGTTCAACAAACCTGCTCGGACGCTGGCAACTAACGACCTTGGAGAAGCTCTGTACAGTCTCAATAGAGAACCTCTTACATAGAGACTATTTCCAGGCAGCCCTCATTCCAAATAAGCTTTAAGATGCCAAAGGCATAATGTAATAAACATCACGGTTACTGGATTCTTAAGTCACTCACAGATATAACTCACTAACAGAGGTTCACTCGTTTTAAAATATTTATAAACTTTCACTCAGTGAAATGTGACATTTCATTCCTCTGGGTATGCCCGTTTACCAGTTTGGAAATGTTTTTATTATGTTTCAGTCAAAAAGAAATAATTTGAGAAATCAGGAATTGTGGTTTTTTTTCTATTTTCCTCTACAAACCTTTTAGAAGAAAATAACGGGAGAGATTTGAGTAAAAAAACTTTTTGGTCACATGTAGTCAGGACAGCAGGGTCCCTTTTATGCTAACTACATCTGAGAAAGAATGGAAAGTCTTGCTGGTTCAGTCTCACAAATGGATTCGAGAGGGTTGGGGCTGAAAGCCTTTATTTACATGCGCTCAGTGGGAATCCTGGCTTCCATATGGCCGAAGAAGGATTATAACTTTGAGGGAAAGCAGATAGGTGGTTTCTTTCTTCCCACAGCCCACAACTCTGCTTCTTATTTTCTTCCATTTATGGGTCTAACACCCCCACTTCCCCACACCTGAAACCATTCTCCTGTTCTCCACTGGATCGGTGCAGCTGGATACCTTCTGAACCCAAGACACCTCTCCACCTAAGACCAGAAGATTAATGGTTTGCAGAAGGCTTCCCTTGTCAGTCATTTAGGTGAGCGGAAAGGCAGAGGTGCCTGCCTAAGAGAAGAGAGGTTTTCGGGAACCGACTGAGTCAAAAATCTGATTTTTCGAATGTGCAGACGGTTACAGTGCGAACATGAGAAGACTAAATATTCACCATCATCATCATCATCATCAATCGTATTTATTGAGCACTTACTGTGTGCAGAGCACTGTACTAAGCGCTTGGGAAGTACAAGTTGGCAACATATAGAGACAGTCCCTACCCAGCAGTGGGCCCACAGTCTAAAAGGGGGAGACAGAGAACAAAACCAAACATACTAACAAAATAAAATAAATAGAATAGATATGTACAAGTAAAATAAATAAATAAATAGAGTAATAAATATGTACAAACATATATACATATATACAGGTGCTGTGGGAAAGGGAAGGAGGTAAGATGGGGGGATGGAGAGGGGGATGAGGGGGAGAGGAAGGAAGGGGCTCAGTCTGGGAAGGCCTCCTGGAGGAGGTGAGCTCGGGGGGGTCGCGTAACTAGTAACCAGGGATAACAACCATTCTGCGCATTGGAAGTAAACTCCTTTCTGGGTGTTTTGACACCCATTCTGCCTCCTGTTAGATAGTGAATGGGGATCATGTCTGCTACATCAGCTGTAAAGTTCTCAACCCTTAGTTCAGCACTCGATATAGGCAACTGATTGACTGAATGACCACATCCCTACTCAATGGAAAAAAAGCTTAGAGGTAGGAGACAGTGAGAATATAGACTAAACCCCTCAATATTTCCTATATTGAAGAACAGCATGTTTTTAAATCCATTTAAGACACTCAGTTAGTTCTTCCTAATTTGTCTCACTGATGTACTGCAGCCTAATTTAAACACTCTGCTCCTTTATCACCAGTCTACTCATGGAATTTCAAACTCACACTGCCACTGACCTCTCGCCCACTTTCTCCCACTGGCCTGGAAGTCCCTCCTTCTTCATTTCCAACCGACCACCACTCTCCGCACCTTCAAAACTATCCTAAAATCTCATCTCCTCCAAGAGGCCTTCCATCCAGCAGTCCTCATTTCCCTTACACACGTGGCTCAGTGGAATGAGCCTGGGCTTGGGAGTCAGAGGTCATGGGTTCTAATCCTCGCTCCGCCAATTGTCAGTTGTGTGACTTTGAGCAAGTTACTTAACTTCTCTGTGCCTCAGTTAACTCATCTGTAAAATGGAGATGAAGACTGTGAGCCCCACGTGGGACAACCTGATTCATTCATTCAATCATATTTATTGAGCGTTTACTGTGTGCAGAGCACTGTACTAAGTGCTTGGGAAGTACAAGTTGGCAACATATAGAGACGGTCCCTACCCAACAACGGGCTCACAGTATCCTCTCCAGCACTTAGAACAGTGCTTGGCACATAGTAAGCACTTACCAAATGCCATTTTTATTATTATTATGATCCCTTCTGCACTGCCTATTTACTTGGATCTGTCCCCTTTAAGCATGTGTTTTTCACTCCACCCTCATTCCCAAAGAACTTATATACATATCTTTGCAGTCTGCTATTTTCCTTATTTGTAATTTATTTCAGTGCATATCTCCTCGTCTGTAAAATGGGGATGAAGACTGTGAGCCCCACATGGGACAACCTGATTATCTTGTAATTACCCCAGTGCTTAAAACAGTGCTTGGCACATAGTAAGTGCTTAACAAATACCATTATCATCATCATCATCGACCCCTTCCCTCCTATCTGCCCCCCACCCCCACTTTACTCTCTACTTCTCTCTGACATCTCTGTTAACCCCAGGTCCTCTTGTCTACCTTCTTACCTGGAACGGATGCTCTCCCCTCCCTCAAAGTCACTGGCATAAAATACAGGTATCATTCTTTTCTTTCTGCTTTCTCAGTATCAGCTTTAGGAAGAGATGGCTCCATGATTACAATGGCATTTTCCCTGTCCTGTAAATTGCTTATCTCAGGCTCGGTGGAAAATCAGATAGGTGATAGGGAAATGGAAAAAATGACAGGAACAAATAAAGAGCAGACTTTCAGTCTATTAAGCCTTGACCACTCCTAGCTCACCTCACTTCTCTCCTTTGATAATAATAATAATGATAATGACGGTATTTGTTAAGCACTTACTATGTGCAAAGCACTGTTCTAAGCGCTGGGGAGGTTACAAGGTGATCAGGTTGTCCCACGGGGGGCTCACAGTTTAAGTCCCTATTTTTACAGATGAGGTAACTGAGGCACAGAGAAGTTAAGTGACTTGCCCAAAGTCACACAGCTGATGATTGGTGGAGCCAAGATTAGAACTCATGACCTCTGACTCCCAAGCCCGGGCTCTTTCCACTGAGCCATGCTGCTTAAACCTTCTCTAACTCAGTCCACACACTCTGCTTTTCTGGTGCCGCTAACCTTCCCACTGGGCCTCCATCTTCCCTGTCTTGCAACTGACCCGCCTTACCTCCTTCCCTTCCCCACAGCACCTGTATATATGTATATATGTTTGTACATATTTATTACTCTATTTATTTATTTTACTTGTACATATCTATTCTATTTTATTTTGTTAGTATGTTTGGTTTTGTTCTCTGTCTCCCCCTTTTAGACTGTGAGCCCACTGTTGGGTAGGGACTGTCTCTATATGTTGCCAACTTGTACTCCCCAAGAGCTTAGTACAGTGCTCTGCACACAGTAAGCGCTCAATACAATTGATTGATTGATTGATTGACCCCTGGCCCATATCCTGCCTCTCACCTGGAACTCCCTCCCTCCTCAAATCCCACAGATAATGACGCTCCCCTTCTTCAAAGTCTTACTTGAAGGCCCATCTCCTCCAAGAGGTCTTCCCAGTCTTTAGACTGTGAGCCCACTGTTGAGTAGGGACTGTCTCTATGTGTTGCCAACTTGTACTTCCCAAGCGCTTAGTACAGTGCTCTGCACACAGTAAGCGCTCAATAAATATGATTGATTGATTGATTCCCAGACTAAGCCCCACTTTTCCTCATCTCACACTCCCTTCTGCATCGCCCTGACTTACTCCCTTTGCTCTGCCCCTTCTCCCTGTCCCACAGAACTTATGTATATAGCTGGCATTTTATTTACTTATATCGATGTCTATTTATTTGTATTGATCACTCTCTTCCCCCCTCTAGATTATGAGCTCACTGTAGGCAGGGATTGCCACTCTTTATCGTTAATTGTACTTTCCCAATTCTGTACACAGTAGGTGCTTAATAAATACCCCTACCAATCAATCATATTTATTGAGCGCTTACTGTGTGCACAGCACTGTACTAAGCACTTGGAAAGTACAAGTTGGCAACATATAGAGACAGTCCCTACCCAACAGTGGGCTCACAGTCTAAAAAGGGGAGACAGAGAACAAAACCAAACATACTAAGAAAATAAAATAGAATAGATATGTACAAGTAAAATAAATAAATAAATAAATAGAGTAATAAATATGTACAAACATATATACATATATACAGGTGCCAAAGGCCAAAGGGCTGTTGACTTACAAAACTCCACCTTCCCGGGGGAAATGGAGGGGGAGCGTTCTTATTTGGGAATAGCAACAGGGTCCCTAAATACCTGAAGGCAAAGGTCAGGAAAGCCCAAGTGCCTTGGACTAAATCCCACAGGAAGCCGAGAGGATTAGGACGTTTGGGAAAGGCCGAGTATACTTGAGGATCTTGCCGGTTCTCAACTGCCACCAGCCAGATTCTGCTCAAAGGGGTCTAATAAGCTCCCCGTGTATGTGGGTACTTGTAAGTATATGTATATGATAGGCATATTTAATTTGCCATTTTCTTCAATTTTCCATATTCTTATTACTGTCAGGCATCCGTCAGGGTCTTTCTCTTTTCACTGTACTCTTCCAAGCATCCTGGATGGTGATTTACACACTTTAGGTGCTTAATAAGAGAAGGTGCTTAGAGAAGCAGCGTGGCTCAGTGGAAAGAGCCCGGACTTGGGAGTCAGAAGTCATGGATTCAAATCCTGACTCCACTACTTGTCAGCTGTGTGACCTTGAGCAAGCCACTTAACTTCTCTGTGCCTCAGTTACCTCATCTGGAAAATGGGGATTAAGACTGAGAGCCCCATGTGGGACAACCTGATCACCTTGTATCCCCCCCAGTGCTTAGAACAGTGCTTCGCACATAGTAAGTGCTTAACAAAACACCACCATTATCATTAATAAATATTAGACTATAAGCTCCTTGTGGACAGGGACCATCTCTACCAATTCTGTTATTTTGTATTCTCCCAGGTGCTTAGTAGAGTGCTCTACAAACAGTAAGTGTTCACTATACACGATTCATTGATTCATTGTAGTGCTCTATAAACAGTAAACACTCAATATTTACAGAAGACAGAAGATATTTACAGGAGAACTTGAAACGTTCCTGCTACTCTTTGGTTAGGATTTTCTTCTCAGTCTTTATTCTCCCCAGTAAGGGCAAGTTAAATTTTGCACTAATCATTTTGAATTTGTTACATCCTGACTCCTTTCTTAGCCCTTGCAAACTCAACTGCAATAAAACCAATAAATCAAAGTAATTAAATCACTCCCATTAAAATGATTGCTCAGTGGTATCAGAAGGATGAAGCTTGCCTTAATGTAACATGTGTTCCCTGATTTTATCTATCCTAGCAATATGTGACAACTCTCACATGACACATCTTAGTACTATTTTGTTTGGCTCCCAAGACTAAAATTGAGGATTTATTTCCTCACAATGACTCTAACATTCATCTCCTTTGGAACCAAACAGAATGAAACATCTCAGAGTCACAGAAGTTAAAAAACAAAATCAGGTATCTTCAATTCAAAGGTTTGGCAGATAACCAGTTTTTAAATTTGAAATAGTAAGCATCTGTTCCATCTGTATGACTAGGTTATATCATTGTTCCCATCATGGGATCAATGTATAGTACAGCAATGAGACAAACACTGATAGTCCAAGTAAAAAAAAATGAGATCGTTTTTCAATTTGAACTCCTTTCTCCGTATGAAAGGTCATTATGTTTGTTCATTTTTATTTCTTATCCTCATTAATCTTATTCTCACCCACAATGAATGGGGTGAGAAGAGAAAGAGAAGGAGGAGAATGAAAGGGAAAGAGAGAAAGAGAAATGGAATGAGAGAAGACAGAAAGAGAAAATAAGAACACAGCATATATTAGATATGTAAATGGAAGTTCAATCAACTGATCAATCAGTTCTATTTATTGAACAATTACTTTGTGTAGAACAGTGTACTAAGCTTTTGGGAGAGTACAATAGAGTATGCACATATGATCCCTGCCCTCACATAACTTTCAATAAAGCAAGGGAGACAGACTTTAAAATAAATTTCATGTAGGAGAAATAACCAAGCAGTGAGACAGTGAGGGTGTGCATTTAGAGGAAATGGGAAAATCGTGGTCAAAATCCAGTGTGAAGTCTGAAAAGATAATGAAGCAAGGCATGGGATTCTGAAGGCGGCAGTGTATGATAAAACAAGATGATGTTCCCAAATATCTGGATTGGGATATGATTCTGAGACATTTATTTTAGTCGTCAAGTCCAAGCAAAAGTTCAAATCACCTTCACGCATTTAAAATCCTCTGACACAGAAGCGGCATGTCCTCATGGATAAAGCAAAGGCCTGGGAATCAGAAAGTCATAGGTTCTAATCCCCATTCTGCCACTTGTCTGCTGTCTGACACTGGGCAAATCACTTCACTTCTCTATGCCTTGCTACCTCATCTGTAAAATGGGGATGAAGACTGTGAGCCCCATGTGGGACAGGGACTGTGTCCAAACTGATCATCTTGTATCTAGAGCAATGCCTGATACGTTAAAAGCGCTTAACAAATACCATCATTATTATTTAAATTACATTTATTTGGTACCACTTAAATACCCATAAAAAAACAGCGCTTAACAAATACCATAAAAAAATCTACTTTTGTCATTAAGGAACCAAATAAATGTAATTTAAATAATAATGATGGTATTTGTTCATTCATTCATTCAATCGTATTTATTGAGTGCTTACTGTGTGCAGACCACTGTACTAAGCTCTTGGAAAGTACAAGTTGGCGACATATAGAGATGGTCCCTACCCAAAAATGGGCTCACAGTCTAGAAGGAGGAGACAGACAACAAAACAAAATATGTAAACAGGTGTCATCATCATCATCAATCGTATTTATTGAGCGCTTACTGTGTGCAGAGCACTGTACTAAGCGCTTGGGAAGTACAAGTTGGCAACATATAGAGACAGTCCCTACCCAACAGTGGGCTCACAGTCTAAAAGGGGGAGACAGAGAACAAAACCAAACATACTAACAAAATAGAATAAATAGAATAGATATGTACAAGTAAAATAAAATAAATGAATAGAGTAATAAATATGTACAAGCATATATACATATATACAGGTGCTGTGGGGAAGGGAAGGAGGTAAGATGTCAAGTCGTCAGAACAAATTAAGTGCTTATTATTTGCCAGGCACTGTACTAAGCACTGGGGTGGATAGAAGGAAGTCGAATTGGATACAGTCCCTGTCCCACGTGGGGCTCAATCTCAATCCCATTTGACAGATGAGAAAACTGAGGCCCAGAGAAGTGAGGTAACTTGCCCAAGGTCACGCAGCAGACAAGTGGTGGAGTGGGATTAGAACCCGTGACCTTCTGATTCCCAGGCCGGGGCTCTATCCGCTACACCAAGATATGGCTTGTTATAAAATTGCGCACATTAAAAATTGATGGATATTATTCATGACCCTGCCTGTCTTCCTTTGGTATAAGCCAGCTGTTTGGTATTTGTAGGATCAGGTGGGAAGATGAACCTGTCGTTTTAAGTAGAAAAATCGGAAAAATGAACAGTGGTAGCAGCAGGAATGACTGAGATTGATTCTGCCCCAGGTAAAATTAGGCCATTATGATGATGATGGCATTTATTCAGTCAGTCGTATTTATTGAGCGCTTACTGTGTGCAGAGCACTGTACATTGCCAAAATCCGCCCTTTCCTCTCCATCCATACCGCTACCCTGCTCATTCAAGCTGTCATCCTATCCCGTCTGGACTAGTGCATCAGCCTTCTCTCTGATCTCCCATCCTCGTGTCTCTCCCCACTTCAATCCATACTTCATGCTGCTGCCCGGATTGTTTTCATCCAGAAACGCTCTGGGCACGTTACTCCCCTCCTCAAAAATCTCCAGTTGCTACCAATCAATCTGCGCATCAGGCAGAAACTCCTCACCCTGGGCTTTAAGGCTGTCCATCCCCTGGCCCCCTCCTACCTCACCTCCCTTCTCTCCTTCTCCAGCCCCCCCCCCCCCCCCCCCGCCCCCCGCACCCTCTGCTCCTCCGCCACTAATCTCCTCACCTTTAGGCCTCGTTCTCGCCTGTCCCGCCATCGACCCCCGGCCCACGTCCTCCCCCGGGCCTGGAATGCCCTCCCTCTGCCCATCCGCCAAGCTAGCTCTCTTCCTCCCTTCAAGGCCCTACTGAGAGCTCACCTCCTCCAGGAGGCCTTCCCACACTGAGCCCCTTCCTTCCTCTCCCCCTCGTTCCCCTCTCCATCCCCCCCATCTTACCTCCTTCCCTTCCCCACCGCACCTGTATATATGTATATATGTTTGTACATATTTATTACTCTATTTATTTATTTATTTATTTATTTTACTTGTACATGTCTATTCTATTTATTTTATTTTGTTAGTATGTTTGGTTTTGTTCTCTGTCTCCCCCTTTCAGACTGTGAGCCCACTGTTGGGTAGGGACTGTCCCTATATGTTGCCAAATTGTACTTCCCAAGTGCTTAGTACAGTGCTCTGCACACGGTAAGCGCTCAATAAATATGATTGATGATGATGATGATGATGATGATGATACTAAGCGCTTGGGAAGTACAAGTTGGCAACATATAAAGACGGTCCCTGCCCAACAGCGGGCTCACAGTCTAGAAGGGGGAGACAGATGACAAAACAAAACATATTAACAAAATAAAATCAATAGAATAGTAAATACGTACAAATAAAATAAATAGAGTAATAAATATGTACAAACATATATACAGGTGCTACGGGGAGGGGAAGGAGGTAAGGCAGGGGCATGGGGAGGAGGAGGAGAGGAAGGAGGAGGCTCAGTCTATTAAGTGCTTACCTTGTGCAAAGTACTGTTCTAAGCACTGGGGAGGTTACAAGGTGATGAGGTTGCCGACTCTGTTGCCGACTTGTACTTCCCAAGCGCTTAGTACAGTGCTCTGTACACCGTGGGTGCTCAGTAAATATGACTGAAGGAATTCTATTTATTTTATTTTGTTAATATGTTTTGTTGTCTGTCTCCCCCTCCAGGAGGCCTTCCCAGACTGAGCCCCCTCCTTCCTCTCCCCCTCCTCCCCCTCTCCATCCCCCCCCGCCTTACCTCCTTCCCCTCCCCACAGCACCTGCATATATGTATGTATGTTTGTACGTATTTATTACTCTATTTATTTGTACATATTTATTCTATTCATTTTATTTTGTTAATATGTTTTATTTTGTTGTCTGTCTCCCCCTTCTAGGCTGTGAGCCTGCTGTTGGGCAGGGACCGTCTCTCTATGTTGCCAACTTGTACTTTCCAAGCGCTTAGTACAGTGCTCTGCACACAGTAAGCACTCAATAAATACGATTGAATGAATGCATGAGGTTGTCTCACAGTGGGCTCACAGTCTTTATCCCCACTTTACAGATGAGGTAACCAAGGCCCAGAGAAGTGACTTGCCCGCAGTCACACAGCTGACAAGTGGCGGAGCCGGGATTTGAACCCATGACCTCTGACTCCAAAACCCGGGCTCTTTCCACTGAGCCACGCTGCTGCTATGGGGCTAGCTCTGGAGACCCAGATGAAGCACTGTAGCCTAACGGCTACAGCCTGGGCATCAGAAGGACCTGGGTTCTAATCCTGGCTCCGCCACTTGTCTGCAGGGTGACTTTGGTCTCTTCATTTCTCTGTGACTGTTACCTCCTCTGGAAAATGGGGATAAAGACCCTGAGCCTCATGCGGGATAAGGACTGTGTCCTACCTGATTCGCTTGTATCAACCCCAGCGCTTAGAACAGTGCTTGACGCATAGTCAGCGTTTGACAAGTACCATCATTATTATTACTATTATCATTATTACTACCCAAAAGTGGAGATAGGCAAAAGAGGCTTTTGAGGGCTGAGGACATTCATTCTTTCAATCGTATTTAATGAGCGCTTACTGTGTTCAGAGCACCATACCAAGTGCTTGGAAAGTGCAATTTGGCAACAAATAGAGACGATCCCTACCCAGTAACGGGCTCGCAGCCTAGAGGGGGGAGACAGACAACAAAACAAGTAGTCAGGCACCAAAAGCATCAATATAAATAAATAGAATTACAGATAAATACACATCATTTATAAAATAAATAGAATAATAACTATGTACATAGATACACAAATTCAGTGGGACGGGGAAATGGGTGGAGCAGAGGGAGGGAGTCGGGTCGGTGGGGAGGGGAGGAGGAGCAGAGGAAAAGGGGGGCTCAGTCTGGGAAGGCCTCCTGGAGGAGGTGAGGAATTTGTTTGTGGACAATGCTGGTTGTTGACACGACTGAGTGCAACACAAGGCATACAGGAACCGTTCGATAAATATTATTGACTGCCAGCACTGCAGGTTTACCTACCATCATCTGCATTTCTTTCTCATCCTTGCCTATCATCATCATCGAGGGTATTTATTGAGCACTTACTATGTGCAGAGCACTGTACTAAGCGCTTGGGAAGTACAAGTTGGCAACATATAGTAGTAGGAGAAAGGGCATCCTGGATTTTCATACCAGTAACCAGACATAGCTAACCCTCTGCTCTACCCCCTTCACCGTCCCACAGCAATTGTGTATATTTCTACACATTTATTATTCTATTTATTTTACTCATGAGGTGTATATAGCTATAATTCCATTTATCTATTTTGATGCTATTGATGCCTGTTTCCTTGTTTAGTTTTGTTGTCTGTCTCCCCCTTCTAGACTGTGAGCCCGTTGTTGGGAGGGACCGTCTCTCTATGTTGCCGACTTGTACTTTCCAAGCGCTTAGTACAGTGCTCTGCACACAGTAAGCGCTCAGTAAATACGATTGAATGAATGAGGAATGGCAGAGTCTTATATTAGCTAGCTCAGATCAAAACTAGAGCCCAACGCGTAACTCTAATCCTAACCCAAATCCCACCGCAAAGCTCTTTCCGCTGCCCGAACAGGAAGGCTTCTAGCCAACGGAAAACTCCTGCAGAAGTGCAGAGGTTGCCTCGGCTTAGAATGATTTACAAGTCTTGTAGGGATAGCACACGATCAAAGTCCAAATAATACAGCCAACTGATCGGCGTTCCTTCCAGGGACACGGTGGTAAGCTAATGGACAATTTTTATAATTGTTTTCCAGGCCTCAAGGCATGATGAGGCGCCCATGAAGTGGATTACTTCCTCCTTGCAGAATATGGTGTTTCTGAGGGTGTTTGCACTTTCCCTCTGACACTTCACTGTGTTCTACTGTTTGTGAGGTCTCCAGATTTGGCAATAAACACCCAACAAAAACACAGAAGCTATTCTACACCATCATCATCATCATCAATCGTATTTATTGAGTGCTTACTATGTGCAGAGCACTGTACTAAGCGCTTGGGAAGTACAAATTGGCAACACATAGAGACAGTCCCTACCCAACAGTGGGCTCACAGTCTAAAAGGGGGAGACAGAGAACAAAACCAAACATACTAATAAAATAAAATAAATAGAATAGATATGTACAAGTAAAATAAATAGAGTAATAAATATGTACAAACATATATACATATACGCAGGTGCTGTGGGGAAGGGAAGGAGGTAAGATGGGGGGATGGAGAGGGGGACGAGGGGGAGAGGAAGGAAGGGGCTCAGTCTGGGAAGGCCTCCTGGAGGAGGTGAGCTCTCAGCAGGGTCTTGAAGGGAGGATGAGAGCTAGCTTGGCGGATGGGCAGAGGGAGGGCATTCCAAGCCCGGGGGATGACGTGGGCCGGGGGTCGATATTAACACTTGAATTCTATTTATTCATAATGATGCTACTGATACCTGTTTACTTGTTTCAATGTCTGTCTCCCCCACTTCTAGACTGCGAGCCTGTTGTGGGCAGGGATTGTCTCTGTTGCTGAATTGTAGTTCCCAAGCCCTTAGTACAGTGCTCTGCACACAGTAAGCGCTCAATAAATATGATTGAATGAATGAATGAATGAATATTCAGCCAATGGTTTTGCTGGCATATGCTTGTTTGATCCCCTGGGTTTTTGACCATTCGTATTTTGGAGGAAAGTGTTGTTAGTACATCACCGTGACAACTGGCCCCAGAGAAAAAGTTTGTAGCAATAATTCCTGCTTTTCACTTGCCTGCTGTGTGATCTTGGGTAAGTCACTTAACTTCTCTGTGCCTTGGTCTCCTCATCTGTAAAATGGGCATTCTTACCCTTATTTGGTCATGGGTTCAAATCCCAGCTCCACCAATTGTCAGCTGCGGGACTTTGGGCAAGTCACTTGACTTCTCCGGGCCTCAGTTCCCTCATCTGGAAAATGGGGATGAAGACTGTGAGCCCCCTGTAGGACAACCTGATCACCTCCAGCACTTAGAACAGTGCTTTACACATAGTAAGTGCTTTACAAACGCCATTATTATTATTATCATTATTATTACTTTTTTTTTCTTTCCCTTAGATGGTGAGCACTTTGTGGGACAGGAACTGAATCTGATCTGGGAGCACTGTATCTACCCCAGTGAGTAAAAAATACTTCAACAAAGCAAAAGATAATATTAACTGGACGGACACAGTATGGAATGGACTCTTGGAATTGGTCACCTTCATTGAAAGGGACATGCAGGGTTAGAATCTTTTCATCAACAGAATCATCTACACAGCAATGGAAGATATATGGACCGTTCATCCGATCTGATATGTACTTCCCAAGCGCTTAGTACAGTGCTCTGCACACAGTAAGCGCTCAATAAATACGATTGATTGATTGATATGGGCAATTTGTTCACAAATATATGTGTGTTGGTATCTGGATTTACTTGTACGTATTTACTATTCTATTTATTTTATTTTGTTAGTATGTTTTGTTTTGTTGTCTGTCTCCCCCTTCTAGACTGTGAGCCCACTGTTGGGTAGGGACCATCTCTATGTGTTGCCAACTTGTACTTCCCAAGCGCTTAGTACAGTGCTCTGCACACGGTAAGCACTCAATGAATACGATTGAATGAATGAATGAATTAGCATAGTGCTTGGCACATAGACTCTGTGTGTGTGTGTGTGTGTGTGTGTTTGTGTGTTCATGTGTGCATAAGAAGCAGCGTGGCTCAGTGGAAAGAGCCTGGGCTTGGGAGTCAGAGGTCATGGGTTCTAATCCCAACTCCGCCACTTGTTTGCCATGTAACTTTGGGCAAGTCACTCCACTTCTCTGTGCCTCAGTTAGCTCATCTGTAAAATGGAGATAAAGACTGTGGGACAGCCTGATTACCTTGTCCCCCCCCCCCCCCCAGTGCTTAGAACAGTGCTGGGCACATAGTAAGCGCTTAACAAATGCCACCTTCTAGACTGTGAGCCCGCTGTTGGGTAGGGACCGTCTCTGACTTGCCAACTTGTACTTCCCAAGTGCTTAGTACAGTGCTCTGCACACAGTAAGCACTCAAATATGATTGAATGAATGAATCATTATTAATGGGCCAGGTACTGTACTAAACTCTGGGAGAGTTACAAGCTAATCAGGTTGTACGCAGTCCATGCGTCACATCAGGTTCACAGTCTCAAACCCATTTTACAGATGTGGTAAAACCGAGGCACAGAGAACTTAAGTGACTTTCCCACGGTCACAAAGAAATGTGCTTTGGAGCAGAGATTAGAGCCAGTAATCCTTCTGACTCCTAGGCTCTCGCTATATCCACGAAGCCGTGCTGCATCTCCAACACTTAACACGACACAATTATTATTGTCATAATTTTATGGTCATTATTATAAAATCTGAGATTTTGGGAACAAATTTAAAGTCGAAACATTCCCAGATGGCAGTGATGTAGGCTCTAGGTGGAGGACGCTGGATTCGTCCAGTTTTTCCCTTGGAATCACCTTAAAATCCCACAGTCATTATCCTTAACAATTAGAATGCTGGGATGGAACAGATTCTCTGCTCCTAGTTGTCTCGCCACATGACCATCTGGGCTCTCACACCTTCGCACATTATTGAAATGCATTTGGTAGATTGCTAGACATTTTGGACTCCAGAAGGTTTGGAAATATGATTCGGGAAAGTGAGGTTAGTCTCACTTTCATGAATATTCCTTCTTCAACACCTTTTCTTCAAAAATCACATTCAAGGGCCCAACACAATTCTATCTGTGAATGTTAAGGAAAATATTTTGGTAGATCTCCATCTCTATTCGCCTACATTAGCTCTTTCCCTGACAATTTTTTTTGTCTTCTACAGACACATACACACACACACACACACACACACACACATGCATGGATGCACATGCTTTAATGCATACTATAGACACATTTGCAAATAAATGACTGAGCCCCTTCCTTCCTCTCCCCCTCGTCCCCCTCTCCATCCCCCTCATCTTACCTCCTTCCCTTCCCCACAGCACCTGTATATATGTATAGATGTTTGTACGTATTTATTACTCTATTTATTTATTTTACTTGTACATATCTATTCTATTTATTTTATTTTGTTAGTATGTTTGGTTTTGTTCTCTGTCTCCCCCTTTTAGACTGTGAGCCCACTGTTGGGTAGGGACTGTCTCTATATGTTGCCAATTTGTACTTCCCAAGCGCTTAGTACAGTGCTCTGCACACAGTAAGTGCTCAATAAATACGATTGATTGATGTTATATATGTATATATGTTTGTATTTATTACTCTATTTATTTTACTTGTACATATTTATTCTATTTATTTTATTTTAATATGATTTGTTTTGTTCTCTGTCTCCCCCTTCTAGACTGTGAGCCCAATGCTGGGTACAGACAGTCTCTATATGTTGCCAACTTGTACTTCCCAAGCACTTAGTACAGTGCTCTGCACACAGTAAGCGCTCAATAAATACGACTGAATGAATGAATGCTAAGCCAAAGGTATGAAATGATTATATAGCTTCCTCATAAAATCCTTTGAATTGATTTCTTCATCATAGTTAAGAACTAAGGCATTAAAAAAAAATCCTGAGTGAATAAATGAACTCTTCCCTCCACCCTGCAGGTCAACTCCATCTGTTTCATTACTGTCACAGCTGCCGTTGGCTTGTTTCATTTTATGGTATTTGTTCATCCCGTACTATGTGTCAGACACTATTCCAAGCAATGGGGCGGATACACATTTATCACGTTGGATGCAGTTCCCGTCCCACATGGGGTTACTAGTCTAAGTAGGAGGGGGGGAAGATTCAATCTCCATTTGGCAGCTGAGGAAACTGAGTCACAAGTTAAGTGACCTGCCCACAGTCTCACAACAGGCAAGTATCAGGGCCAGGATTAGAACTCAGGACCATGCTCCATCCACTAGGTCATACTGTTCATTCATTCATTCAATCATATTTATTGAGCGCTTACTGTGTGCAGAGCACTGTACTAAGTGCTTGGGAAGCACAACTGTTGTGTCCTGATAGATTGTGAGCCCACTGTTGGGTAGGGACCGTCTCTATATGTTGCCAACTTGTACTTCCCAAGCGCTTAGTACAGTGCTCTGCACACAGTAAGCGCTCAATAAATACAATTGAATGAAATGAATGAAAGAATTATTATTATTGTTTTATTATTATTGTGTCGTGGGGGAGATAATAAAAAAATAATGATAATGATGGCATTTGTTAAGCACTTACTATGTGCCAAGCTCCGTTCTAAGCACTGGAGCAGTTGCAAGATTATCAGGTTGTCCCACGTGGGGCTCACAGTCTTAATCCCCAAATTATAAATGAGGTAACTGAGGCACAGAGAAGTTAAGTGACTTGCCCAAGGTCACACAGCAGACAATTGTTGTAGGTGGGATTATAATGCAGATCCTCCTGACTCTCAAGCTGGGGCTCTATCTACTATGGTTATCTACTATCTACTACTAGGGCTCTATCGCTGCTTGAGAAGCAGCGTTGCTCAGTGGAAAGAGCACTGGCTTGGAGTCAGAGGTCATGGGTTCAAATCCCGGCTCCACCAACTGTCAGCTGTGTGACTTTGGGCAAGTTACTTCACTTCTCTGGGCCTCAGTGACCTCATCTGTAAAATGGGGATGAAGACTGTGAGCCCCCCGTGGGACAACCTGATCACCTTGTAACCCCTCCAGCGCTTAGAACAGTGCTTTGCACATAGTAAGCACTTAAATACCATTATTATTATTATTATTAATAGGCAGTGCTGCCAGTTGCTTTCACAACATAATCTGCAATCCCTTGCCCTGATTGTCAGGGAAGCAGCGTGGCTCAGTGGAAAGACCCCGGGCTTGGGAGTCAGAGGTCATGGGTTCTAATCCCTGCTCCGCCACTGACCAGCTTTGTGACTTTGGGCAAGTCAATTGACTTCTCTGTGCCTCGGTTACCTCATCTGTAAAATGAGGATTAAGACTGTGAGCCACACATGGGAAAACCTGATTACCTTGTATCTACCCAGCGTGGCTCAGTGGAAAGAGCCTGGGCTTTGGAGTCAGATGTCGTGGGTTCAAATCCCAGCCCTGCCAATTGTCAGCTGTGTGACTTTGGGCAAGTCACTTCACTTCTCTGTGCCTCAGTTACCTCATCTGGAAAATGGGGATTACGACTGTGAGCCCCCCGTGGGACAACCTGAACACCTTGTCACCTCCCCAGCGCTTAGAACAGTGCTTTGCATATAGTAAGTGCTTAATAAATGCCATTATTATTATTATTATTATTACCCCAGCACTTAGAACAGTGCTCAGCACAGAGTAGGAACTTAAAAAATCATCATTATCGTTATTATTTTATTATTCTATTGTATTTATTTGAAGCAGTGATGGGAGGGGATGGGAACTACAGGAAAGCATGGCCCAATGGCAGGAGCACGGGCTTTGGAGTCAGATGGGTCATGGGTTCAAATCCCAGCTCTGCCAATTCTCAGCTGTGTGACTTTGGGCAAGTCACTTAACTTCTCTGGGCCCCTGTTACCTCATCTGTAAAATGGGGATGAAGACTGTGAGCCCCCCGTGGGACAACCTGATCACCTTATAACCTCTCCAGCGCTTAGAACAGTGCTTTGCCCATAGTAAGCACTTAATACATGCCATCATTATTATAGTAAGTGCTTAAATGTCATCATCATTATTATTATTCATTCATTCAATCATTGAGCACTTACTGTGTGCAGAGCACCGTACTTAGCGCTTGGGAAGTACAAATTGGCAACATATAGAGACGGTCCCTACCCAACAGTGGGCTCACAGTCTATTATTGTCGTACCACGAGCAGGGAGAGAAGAAGGGGCACAACATGTCATAACATGCATGTGCCGCCTTAGCCACATTAGCCAGTGAATGAGAAAATCCAGACTAGAACCCAGACCTGCATTCTTTCCACCGCACTCCTACCAGGGCTCAAAGCATTGTTTCGGGAAACTAACTCAAGTAAGGGAATATTTTTGCCTTTTACATATCTGAAACAGTGGACATTTAATGACGGTTCATCGTGGTCCCTACTCTCCAATATATAGCATCCATAATCAATAAAAGATGACACGCATAAAATCAACCTCCACCGCAAACATCCGAGACGGATAGAGAAAGGTCCTTAATGAGGATGGTGGCAGATGTGCAGTTCTTTTTCTTCCATGAGAATTGAATGTGAGCAAATGCACAATGCATAATTTAGATTAGCTCTAAAGGAATGATTGAAAAATACTGGGAAGGCGCCAGACAGAGGCTGAAGGATCTTTCTGGGACATTGTTACTAGTTGGAGAGAGGGGGTTTCCCTCTCCTTTCCTCTTGTCCCTCTCCCTTCTGCATTGTCCTGAGTTGCTCCCTTTATAATAATGATGACATCTATTAAGCGCTTACTACGTGCAAAGCACTGTTCTAATCGCTGGGGAGCATACAAGGTGATCAGGTTGTCCCACGGGGGGCTCAGAGTCGAGAGAAGCAGCGTGGCTCAGTTCCCACATCTGTAAAATGGGAATTAAGATTGTGAGCCCCCACGTGGGACAACCTGATTACCTGGCATCTACCCCAGTGCTTGGGACATAGTAAGCGCTTAACAAATGCCATCATTATTACTTTGATTATTATTACACAAGCAAAATAAATACGGTTGAATGAATGAATGAAAATGAGTTGGACGCAGTCCCTGTCCAATTTGGGGCTCAGAGTCTCAATCCCCGTTTTACAGATGAGGTAACTGAGGCCCAGAGAAGTGAAGTGACTTGCCTAAGGTCACCCAGCAGACAAGTGGGGGATCTGGGATTAGAACCCACAACCCTCTGATTTCCAGGCCTGTGCCCCATCTGCTATGCCATGCGGTTTCTAAATTAGAAGGTGCCAGAGCAGTGCTCTCAAAAATACCCTTGGGCAAATAACAATCCATCAGTGGCATTTGTTGAATGCTAACTGTCTGAAGAGCAATTGACTAAGCCCTAGCAACACTACAAAGAAGCAGCATGGCTCAGTGGATAGAGCCCCGGCTTTGGAGTCAGAAGTCATGGGTTCAAATCCCCGCTCTGCCAATTGTCAGCTATGTGACTTCGGACAAGTCACTTCACTTCTCTGTCCCTCATCTGTAAAATGGGGATTAAGACTGTGAGCCCCACATGGGACAACCTGGTCACCTTGTATCCTCCACGGCGTTTAGAACAGTGCTTCACACACAGTAAGCACTTAACAAATACCACTGTTATTATTAACTGTAAAATGGGGATTAAGACTGTGAGCCCCCCGTGGGACAACCTGATCACCTTGTAACCTCACCAGTGCTTAGAACAGTGCTTTGCACATAGTAAGCGCTTAATAAATGCCATTATTATTATTATTACAAAGGGCAAGTATGAACTCATATTTTAGAGCTGCAGATTTGTATTGGAATGCCAAACCAAATAGTGTTGCAAGATTCTGCTACCTAGGCAGCAGGCTGGCTGCCAATGCCCTGATATAGAAGAAGAAAAAAAAAAAGGAATGAAGAAGGCTGGAACACCCTTTGAGAGACCATCAGACAGAGTGTGATGGCCTTGTGGTATCACACT
This sequence comes from Tachyglossus aculeatus, assembly GCF_015852505.1. Classification (NCBI taxonomy): domain Eukaryota; kingdom Metazoa; phylum Chordata; class Mammalia; order Monotremata; family Tachyglossidae; genus Tachyglossus; species Tachyglossus aculeatus. Next base: position 3,628,903 of record NC_052070.1, read on the forward strand.
CCAGGCCAATCTCAAGGCCTACAGAGCTGTAGGGTAATAATAATAATAATAATAATAGCATTTGTTAAGTGCTTACTTTGTGCAAAGCACTGTTCTAAGCACTGGGGAGGTTACAGGATGATCAGGTTGTCCCACATGGGGCTCACAGTCTTCATCCCCATTTTCCAGATTTGGTAACTGAGGCTCAGAGAAGTTAAGTGACTTGCCCAGAGTCACACAGCTGACAAGTGCCGGAACCGGGATTTGAACCCATGACCTCTGACTCTAAAGCCCGGGCTCTTTCCACTGAGCCACACTGCTTCTCTAACCAAGGGGTTATCCAACATTCTCTATGGCGGAGAGATCCGGCCCCCACTCAGAAGCCACATACTAATCCTCGACCACAACCGTTTCCACCAGCGTCACTGACGCGCCAGACTCGATATCCAATTCCGAGACAATAAAGTTCCAAAACATAGTCTTCTAGCATCAAAGCTCTGATCACCTTAACGCTGCTTCTCTGGGTGGGACGTGTGAGAAATATGAGTGATTGTAAGGGAACCAAACAGCTGTGGGATGGGAGCTGGAATTGGGATAGCAAAATCAAGGAGGACAGAGGAAATGTTATAAAGATACGATAAAAAGAAACCTCAGACAGTGGTACATCCCACATGAAAGCTGGGAGTCCGTGGCTATGGACAGACCAGCGTGGCTCATTGCTGTCGTACTTATTTATTACTCTATTTACACTCTCATTTTTATTACTCTATTTTATTAATGATGTATATATCTGTAATTCTATTTATTTTAATGGTATTGACACCCATCTTCTTGTTTTGTTTTGCTGTCTGTCTCCCCCTTCTAGACTGGGAGCCCATTGTTGGGTAGGGACTGTATAAGTTGCTGAATTGTACTTTCCAAGCGCTTAATACAGTGCTCTGCACACAGTAAGTGCTCAATACGACTGAATGAATAGGAAGTGCTCAATAAATACGACAATGAATGAATGAATGAATGCTGTCAAGGAGGCAGCAGCAGCTCTTTCCTAACGAAAGCTTAGAAAGAGACAAGAAACAAGAAGGACAAATGCTTAAGATGAAAAAGGCATCAGGCACTATAAAGCTTGCAACACAACAAAGGGCAGATTTTTGGCAGGGTCTACTATATGCCCCGGATTTTGAGTCTTTCTTTAATCATGTCATCCACATGCAAATAAATAGATGAATTTCACATCGGTCATCAGACATTGCTATTACAATCAATCAAGGGTATTTATTGAGCACTTCCTACGTGTAGGCCCGGGAGTCAGAAGGTCACCAGTTCTAATCCTGGATCCGCCACTTGTCTGCTGTGCGAGTTTGGGCAGGTCACTTCACTTCTCTGTGCCTCAGTTACCTCATCTGTAAATTGGGGATTCAGACTGTGAGCCCTGCGTGGGACAGGGATTGTCTCCAACCCGATTTGCTTGCATCCACCCAAGTACTTAGTACAGTGCCTGGCACATCGAAAGCACTTCACAAATACCACAATTATTATTATTATTCTTAGGAGGTCCTGGGTTCTAATTCTGGCTCCACCACATGCCTGCTGTGTGAATTTGGGGAGTCAGTTAACTTCTCCGGGCCTCAATAATAATAATGATGGTATTTGTTAAATGCTCACTATGTGCAAAGCTAAACGCTGGGGGGATACAAGGGAATCAGGTTGTCCCACATGGGGCTCAGAGTCTTAACAATAATAATGATGACATTTATTAAGCGCTTACTATGTACAAAGCACTGCTCTAAGAGCTGGGGAGGTTACAAGGTGATCAGGTTGTTCCACATGGGGATCACAGTCTTCTTCCCCATTTTACAGATAAGGGAACTGAGGCACAGAGAAGTTAAGTGACTTGCCCAAAGTCACAGAGCTGACGAGTGGCGGAGCAGGGATTAGAACCCATGATCCCTGACTCCAAAGCCCGGGCTCTTTCCACTGAGCCACGCTGCTTCTCAGTTACCTCATCTGTCAAATGGGGGTTAAGACTGTAACCTCCAGGTGGGACGGGAACTGTGTCCACCCTGATTAACTTGCATTTACTCCAGCGCTTAGAACAGTGCTTGGCACACAGTAAGCGTTCAGCAAGTACCGTAATTATTATTAAGTATTCGGGAGAGTACACTATAAAAGACGTGGTAGACACATTCCTTGTCGGCTATGAGGAGGGAGGGTGTTCCTGGCCAACTACAGGACGTGGGCGAGAGGTCGGCGGCGAGCTAGACGAGAGTCTCTATTTCGAACTGAAGACGCGTGGCCGGCTGCCGTGATTTTTCAGTGGAGTGGGAAGAGGCCTCCGAAATAGCACATCCATCTTGACATGCCAAATCCATCCTGAAAGCTTTCCAAATCCATTCATAACTTGGCCGTATGTGTTGTCTGCCTTCTGTCCCGCTAAATCCTTACTCCTGTAAACTCTGGCTCCCGGCTGGGCTGATTTCTGGAAACGCAGATTCAGTCCTGTCCTCTGCCACCGCACCTTCGAATCTAAATGATAAATGGGAGCCCGGAAGGGTTTCTGCTGGTGTTTCCACCTTACAATTACTTTTGATATCGTCAAGTGCTTCCTCTCACCTCTCGCCCGCAACTGATGTGTGTTGCCACCAGCTATGGCTACTGATTAGAAACAAGGTTGAATAGAGATTTGAAATGATCCTCTAGGTAAGGCACCAACAGATAAATGTTTAAAAATCCTCTCTTATTTGGCTATGGTTACTGATGCAACTCCTTTTCTTTATGCTCAGACATCTAGAAAAATATCTCCACTTGTATCTAACACTTACAATGCTCCGTCCTTAATACTTGGCAGTCGAAGCTCAAAAGTGACCACACAAACAAGGAGCAGGGGTTGTGTGTGTGCACACAATGAGACTGGGACTGTCGGTTCCACAATGGCCACAATTTTTATTTTTTTTAATGATATTTGCTAAGCACTTACTGTGTACCACGTACTGTACTAAGCACTGGGGTGGATATGAGCAAAGCAGGTTGGACAAAGTCCCCGTTCCACATGGGACTCACAGTCCACCATTTTAAAGAAGAGGTAACTGAGGCAGAGAGAAGTCAAGTGAGTTGCCTAAGTCACACAGCAGACAAGTAGTGGAGCTAGGACTAGAACTCAGGTCCTTCCTATTCCCAAGCCCGTGCTCTATCCATGAGGCCATGGAGCTTATTTCACTTAATGATCATAAGAATCAAGGTATTCTGATTCCTATGGCCAGACAACCTTCCCCTGAATCCACAGTAGGCAGAGCCCAGGTGTCCTGACTCTGAGAAATGGGTTCATTCATTCATTTATTCAATAATAATAATAATAATAATGGCAGTTATTAAGCACTTACTATGTGCAAAGCACTGTTCTAAGCGCTGGGGAGGTTACAAGGTGATCAGGTTGTCCCATGTGGGGCTCACAGTCTTAATCCCCTTTTTCCAGATGAGGTCACTGAGGCTCAGAGAAGTTAAGTGACTTGCCCAAGGTCACACAACAGACATGTGGCGGAGCCGGAATTAGAACCCATGACCTCTGACTCCCAAACCCAGGCTCTTTCCACTGAGCCACGCTGCTTCTCTAATGACACCAAGGTTGTGGACTTGTGAGACAGGAAGGATGGTAGTGCCATCCACAGTGACGGGAAAGTCAGGGAGAAGACAGGGTTTGGGTGGGAAGATAAGGAGCTCAGTCTTGGTTGGACACGTTGACTTAGAGACTAAAATGAAGCTTTATCCTTGGGTACCCTAAATATTACCTAAGTCAATCCATGGTACATTTATATATATATGTATGCACAAATATAAATAAATGTTGATTAAGATTGAACCTAATGCTTCCTCCCATAGACAAGGAGAGAAAAGATAAACCAAGATCTCTACCTCTCAGCAACAGTGAAACCATATTACCGTGGCAGGCTATTCATTAATTTTTTTTTCAGTATGTAGAAACTTTCTTGTTTTTTAATGTCATTTTATTAAGCCCTTAATAATAATAATGGCTTTTGATAAGTGCTTACCATGGGCCAAACACTGTTCTAAGCGCTGGATACAGGGTAATCAGGTTGTCCCACATGAGAATCACAGTCTTAATCACCATTTTACAGATGAGGTAACAGGCACAGAGAAGTTAAATGACTTGCCCAAAGTCACACAGCTGACAAGTGGAACAGCCGGGATTAGAACCCATGACCTCTGACTCCCAATTCTGTGCCCTTTCCACTTGGTCATGCTGCTTCTCTGTCACCTTCTTAATAATAATGGCATTTATTAAGCACTTACTGTGTGCCAAGCACTGTTCTAAGCGCTGGGGCAGTTACAAGGTGATCATGTTGTCCCACATGGGACTCACAGTCTTCATCCCCATTTTACAGATGAGGGACTGAGGCCCAGAGAAGTGAAGTGACTTGCCCAAAGTCACACAGCTGACTATTGGTGGAGCTGGGATTTCAACCCATGACCTCTGACTCCAAAGCAGGTGCTCTTTCCATTGAACAATGCTGCTTCTGCGCGTGAGAATGTCACCTTAGTATTGACTTAGAAAGAAGGTTATGTGATTAGGGAGACAGCTTGGCCCAGTGAAATTAACATGGGCTTGAAAGTTGGAAGACCTGGCTTCTAATCTTGACTCTGCCACCTGTCTGCTGTGTGACCTTGGGCAAGTCACTTAACTTCTCTGGGCCTCCGTTTCTTCATCAGTAAAATGGGGATTCAAAACCTGATCGCCCTCAAACTTAGACTGCAAGCCCCATATGGGACAGGGACTGTGTCCAACCTGATTATCGTGTACTGGTCACATAGTAAATCCTTAACAAATACCGTAACTATTATCAATTATCATACTCAGTCCCGGTTCCAAATGGGCCTCAAATTCTTTGACCCATTTTCCAGAGACAGAAACGGAGGTTAAGAGTGTTACGTGACTTGGCTAAAATCACACAGCATGTTTGTGGCAGACCTGGGAGAACAATCCAGCACTCCTGTTTTGTTTTGTTTCCCCACTCAGTGGTATTTGTTAATCTCTTCCTCTGTGCTAGTCACAGTCCTGAGCTCTGCAATAGATACAAGACAATCAGGATGGACAGAACACTTGTCCCACATGGGGCTCATTGTCTTAATCTCCTCCTTACAGGTGAGACACAGATAGGTTAAGTGAGTTGCCCAAGGTCATACAGCAAACACTTGCGGATGCTGGGATTAGAACCCAGGTCCTTCAGACTCCAGGCCCATGTCCTTTCCCCTCTGCTCTGCTGCTTCTCATTCCTGAGTCCCAGCCCCTAGCTTTTACCTCTAAGGAATTTGTTTTTTGAGAAGTCGAAATGTTCCAGACAAAACTGTTTACAGCCCTTAAAACCAAGGTTCGATGAGGATGTCACATGGTTTTCGTTAAGAACAAATGGCCTTTCTCCACCCTGTATAAAGGCACATTCTGCTTGGGTTTTGCCTTTTGAGTTTCCAATTCTTTTTCTGGCATGTGCTCACCACTAAAATTGAAAAGAAAATACAGGCAAGAGGCCCAGGGTGGCCTTTGATCCAAGAAGATCTCCAAAATCTTTTGTATTTAGTCATGACTTAGTTCTTCTCCCTTGTACCTGAAGTTCTCAGGCCAGACTATGAGACTGTCATATTCTAGCTCAATCCTCCTTCAGCTATCATTTACAGCCTGTCTGCTGCATACTCATGAACTCCTAATAATAGCAGTTAATAGTTATGGTATTTAAGCAACTACTATATGCCAGGCATTGTACTAAGCGCTGGGGTGGTTACAAGCAAATCGGGTTGGACACAGTCCCTAACCCACATGGGGTTCACAGTCTCAATCCCCATTTTATAGATGAGAGAACTGAGATCCAGAGAAGAGAAGCGACTTGCCCAAGGTCATACAGCAGACAAGTGGCAGATCTGGGATTAAAATGCTTGACCTTCTGACTCCCAAACCTGTGCTCTTTCCACCATGCTGCTTGTCATTTTTCCTCATATTTATAGACTTAACTACATACCTTCCACACACATTGGAAACCAACGACTCTCCATTCCTCATCAATCAATCAATCTTTCTAGACTGTGAGCCCATTGTTGGGTAGGGATTGTCTCTATCTGTTGCCGAATTGTACTTTCCAAGCGCTTAGTGCAGTGCTGTGCACAAAGTAAGCGCTCAATAAATATGATTGAATGACTCAATCAGTCCATCAATAGTATTCATTGAATGCTTACTCTCTGCAGTGTCCTCCTTGACTCTGCTCTCTCATTCACCTCACAGAAGCAGCGTGGCTCAGTGGAAAGAGCCCGGGCTTTGGAATCGGAGTTCTTGGGTTCAAATCCCAGCTCTGCCAATTGTCAGCTGTGTGACTTTGGGCAAGTCACTTCACTGGGCCTCAGTTACCTCATCTGTAAAATGGGGATTAAGACCGTGAGCCCTCCCTTGGGGCAACCTGAACACCTTGTAACCTCCCCAGCACTTAGAACAGTGCTTTGCACATAGTAAGCGGTTAATAAATGCCATCATTATTATTATGTTCAATCCATCACCAAAGCCTGCCGGTCTCACCTTCACAACATCGCCAAGATCTGCCCTTTCCTTTCCATCCAAACCGCTACCACGTTAGTCTCCCCACTTCAGTCCATATTTCACTCTGCTGCCTGGGTTATCATTCTACAGAGATGCTCAGGGCACGTCACCCCGACTCCTCAAAAGTGTCCAGTAGTTGCCCATCAACTTCCATAACAAGCAAAAACTCCTCACTAATGGCTTCAAAGCAGTCCATCAGCTTGCCCCTTATAATAATAATAATAATAATAATAATAATAATAATGGAATTTGTTAAATGCTTAGTATGTACAACACACTGTTCTAAGCAATGGAGGGGGATACAGTGTGATCAGGTTGTCCCACATGGGGCTTGCAGTCTTAATCCCCATTTTTACAGATGAGGGAACTGAGGCTCAGAGAAGTTAAGTGACTTGCCCAAGGTCACACAGCAGACACGTGGTGGAGCCGGGATTCAAATCCATGACCTCCAACCCCGAAACCTGTGCTCTTTCCGCTGAGCCACGCTGCTTCTCCTTCTTACCTCACCTCCCTTTTCTTCTTCTACATCCCAACCCTCACATTCCACTCCTGTGGTGCTAACCTTTTCACTGTACCTCAATCTTCCCTGTCTTACCCCCTGACCCACGTTCTACCTCTGACCTGGAATGCCCTCCCTCCTGAAATCCGCCAATCATTCTTCCCCCCTTCAAAGCCCTTCTGAAGTCTCACCTCCTCCAATAATAACAATAACGATGACATTTATTAAGGGCTTACTATGTGCAAAGCACTGTTCTAAGCACTGGGGAGGTTACAAGGTGATCAGGTTGTCCCACGGGGGGCTCACAGTCTTAATCCCCATTTTACAGATGAGGTAACTGAGGCCCAGAGAAGTTAAGCGAGTTGCCCAAAGTCACACAGCTGACAAGTGGCAGAGCCGGGATTTGAACCCTTGACTTCTGACTCCAAAGCCCGGGCTCTTTTCCACTGAGCCACACTGCTTCCTTAGGCCTTCCCAGACCAAGCCCCCTTTTCCTCAGCTCCCTCTCCCTTCCGCGTGACCTTAACTGGCTCTTTTTGCTCTTCCCCCCTTCTCCCCACCCCACAATACTTATGTATATATCAATAATTCTATTTATGTATATTCATGCCTTTTCACGTGTTTTGATGTCTGTTTCCCCACCTCTAGACTGTAAGCCTGTTGCGGGCAGAGATTGCTTCTCTTTATTGCTGTGTTGTACTTTCCAGTGCTTAGTACAGTGCTCTGCACACAGTAAGTGCTCAATAAATATGATTGAATGAATGTAGAGGGAGGGAGGGAGTTGGCTCCTTAGGGGAAAACCCTTGACGTCTCTTCTGAAAACATTCCACTGAATCTGTGAATTTTAATTCTGATAATGGAGTCAGTCAGTGGTAATTGTATTCCCAACCCTAGGAAGCAGTATTTGATTAGTGGAAAAAACATGGACCTGGGTTCTAATCACAGCTGTCTCTTGTCTGCTGCATGACTTTGGACAAGTCATTTTAACTTCATTTTACCTCTGCTTTCACATCTGTACAATGGGGAGTCAAAACTTTTCCCTTCCTACATAGACTGTAAACCTCAAGTGGTAAAGTGACTGTGTCCAACCTTGGGAAGTTCACATCAGAAAAATGAGATATTTCTTACCCATAAGATGCTTAAACACTAAGACAGAGAGAGGTATAAAAATATTTGAATACAATTAAACAAAAGTGCTGAGCATGGCTATAAGTAAGGGACTATGTATTGGGTAACTGGTGGGTTTGTATGACTTGGGGTGCTGAGAGTAGGATAGGACATTGCAATGTATTTATTTGGCTCTATAAATATACTGATTTATAAGGATTCATTGGGGACTCCATCCGAAACCCTCACCACAATCAATTAATCACTCAGTGGTATTTACTGAATGCTTACTATGTGCAGAGCACTGTACTGAGCACTTGGAGAAGCATGACATTTTAAAGGTATTTGTTATAATAATAATGATATTTGTTAAGTGCTTACTATGTGCAAAGCACTGTTCTAAGCGCTGGGGGGATACAAGGTGATCAGGTTGTCCCACGTGGGGCTCACAGTCTTAATCCCCATTTTACGGATGAGGTAACTGAGGCACAGGGAAGTTAAGTGACTTGCCCAAAGTTGCCCAGCTGACAAGTGGCGGAGCGGGATTAGAACCCATGACCTCTGACTCCCAAGCCCGTGACCTTTCCACTGAGCCACGCTGTTATCTGTATTTATCCATAATTTATTTATATTGAAGTCTGTCTCCCCCTCTAGACTATAAGCTCCTATGGGCAAGGGAAGAGAGTGTTTATTGTTATATTGTACTCTCCCAAGCTCATAGTACAGTGCTTTTCACACAGTTAAGCACTCGATAAATGCGACTGAATGGAATGAGTGAAAAGGTCCTTACTACGTGCCAGGTACTGTATTAAGCACTGGGTAGATACAAGATAATTAAATTGGACTCAGTCTGTGCCTTACATGGAGTACACAGTTTTAATCCTTATTATACAGATAAAAGGGACATAGAGAAATTAAGTGACTTGCCCAAAGTCATGCAGCAATTGGCAGAGCCAGGATTAGAACCCAGGTCCTCTGCATCTTGGGCCCCTATTCTATCCACTTGGCCCCATTGCTTCTCAGATTTGGTAGACACTTTCCCTGCACATAATGACCAAATGTCAAACCTACATTCTTTGCATTTTTTTCTTCTTTTTAGCATACATTTTCTCTACTTTATTGCATAGCAATTCTTGGCAGTGTTAGAAAGTGAGATAACTCTCCATGATGGAGTTTCATTAGATAACTCTATAGTTTGACAGCAGTGGCAGCAGCCCAAACAATGGCAAAGTGGTGAGAGTCAAAGACGAAAAAAGTGATTCACCTCCGGTTATGTTTAAACCACAGAAACAAAGGAGGTGGAAGGAAAAATCTAAACAAAAGCCATATCTGCTCAGGAGGCTGAGCAGACTTAATAATAATAATAATAATAATGATGATGATGGCAGCATTTGTTAACTGTTTACTCTGTGCAAAGCACTGTTCTAAGTGTTGGGGAATACCAGGTGATCAGGTTGTCTCACGTGGGGCCCACAGTTAATCCCCATTTTACAGATGAGGTAACTGAGGCTCAGAGAAGTTAAGTGACTTGCCCAAGGTCACACAGCAGAGATATGGTGGAGCTGGGATTAGAGCCCATCACCTCTGACTCCCAGTAATAATAATAATGATGATGACATTTATTAAGCACTTACTATGTGCACAGCAGTGTTCTAAGTGCTGGGGAGGTTACAAGGTGATCGGGTTGTCCCAGGGTTGGGGGGCTCACAGTCTTAATACCCATTTTACAGATGAGGTCACTGAGGCCCAGAGAAGTTAAGTGACTTGCCCTAAGTCATACAGCTGACAAGTGGCAGAGCAGGATTTGAACCCATGACCTCTGACTCCAAAGCCCGGGCTCTTTCCACCGAGCCACGCTGGTTCTCTATTGGCTCCTTACTAGATCTGAAATGTCTTTTTTTAGGGTATTTATTTAGCACTTACTAAATGCCAGGCCCAGCCTAATGGATAGAGCTTGGGCCTGGTAGTTCTAAATCACTTGCTTTCTGTGGGACCTTAGGCAAGTGACTTAATATCCTTAATACCCTCAGTTACCTCATCAGTAAAATGGGCATTAAAACTGTGAGCCCCATATAGGACAGGGACTTATTAGCTAACTAGTTTATATCTACCCCAGCACATAGAACAGTACTTGACTCATAGCACTTCACAAGTGCCGTAATTATTAATTATTCATTCATTCAATCATATTTATTGAGTGCTTACTGTGTGCAGAGCACTGTACTAAGCGCTTGGGAAGTACAAGTTGGCAACATATAGAGATGGTCCCTACCCAACAGCGGGCTCACAGTCTAGAAGGTGGAGACAGACAACAAGACATATTAACAAAATAAAATAAATAGAATAAATATGTACAAACATATATACAGGTGCAGTAATATATGTATTATGTATATTATATATATAGTATATACAGTAATTATCATTATTACTATATGCTGGGGTAGATACAAGAAGCAGATAAGAGAAGCAGCATGGCTTAGTGGAAAGAGTGCATGCTTGGGAATCAGAGGACGTGGGTTCTAATTCATGCTCTGTCACTTGTCTGCTGTGTGACCTTGGGCAAGCTACTTGACTTCTCTGTGCCTCAGTTCACTCATGTGTAGAATAGGGATTAAGACTGTGAGCCCCACTTGGAATAAACTGATTACCTTGTATCTACCCCAGTACTTACAACAGTGTTTGGCACATAGTAAGCACTTAAATACCATAATTGCAATTATTTTTATTACGTAAGTATACAACCTAATCAGGTTGGACACAGTCCATGTCCCACATGGGGCTCATTATCTCAATCCTGTTTATACAGATGAGGTAACTGAGGCTCACAGAAGTTAAGTGACTTGCCCAAGTTCACACATCAGACAAGTGGTAGAATTAAAAGCCAGATCCTTCTGAATCCCAAGGCAGGGCCCTATCCAGTAATCCAAGCCGATTTCAGAATTAAGTGTCTTCAATCTATTGCCTCGTATGTTGCCAACTTGTACTTCCCAAGCGCTTAGTACAGTGCTCTGCACACAGTAAGCACTCAATAAATACGATTGAATGATTTGTTTTCCCCTTGAGAGAATGTTTTAAATCAAAATGTATGCTTTGAATATAGATTTGAAATCACAACGACGGGTCTATGCTTCCTCTTACAAGGGTAATTCCAATCCTTTAAAAGTCCATTCATTCATTCAGCTGTATTTATTGAGTGCTCACTGTGTGCAGAGCACCGTACTATCCGTTTGGGAAAGTACATTTGTCACAAACGCCCCCGGTTCATACGAACCGGGACCTTCCTGGCCCCCGAGGAGCCTTAGTGACATTTAATAGAAGTCAAACCACACCTCTGATCCCCAAGGTTAATGTGGGTAGTTTTTATACTTAGTTTTACGAACGTGCAAGGGAGTGACGCATTTATACACTCACTCACTCCGTCACTGAAGGGTCCAATACTAGTTTGGGGTCAAAGGAGCAGGTTTTGCCAATGCTTCTTTCTGCTTCCAAACTCCGCTACCTCCTGCTGCTTCAGTGCTTGCTTTTCTCTGCATCTCAACCTGCCTCTGTCTGCTTGCTGCTGCCTCTAAATACGGTCACATGCCTCAAAGCAACCACCTTTCATCTGCCTTAGGTGCAGCAGCTGTGGCTCTATTTGCAGTCATTGCTCAGTCCAGGCCCATTATTGGGTAGAATAAGGAGAGAAAACTTCGCCTCCCTCCATGCTCCGCACACGACAGGCCCTCAATCACCTGTCCCAGGTAGAGCCCATCACTGCCTTTGCAAAGTCTCTTCCTTGTTGTTGCTTGCGAGATAATAATAATAATAATATTTGTTAAGCACTTGCTATGGGCCGAGCACTGTTCTAAGCACTGAGGTAAATACAAGGTAATCAGGTTGTCCCACGTGGGGTTCATGGTCTTAATCCCCATTTTTCAGATGAGGGAACCGAGGCACAGAGAAGTGAAGCCATTTTCCCAAAGTCACGCAGCTGATAATAATAATAATGGCATTTATTAAGCGCTTACTATGTGCAAAGCACTGTTCTAAGCGCTGGAGAGTTTACAAGGTGATCAGGTTGTCCCACGGGGGACTCACAGTCTTAATCCCCATTTTACAGATGAGGGAACTGAGGCCCAGAGAAGTGAAGTGACTTGCCCAAAGTCACACAGCTAATTGGCGGAGCCTGGATTTGAACCCGTGACCTCTGACTCCAAAGCCCATGCTCTTCCCAGCGAGCCTGGTGAAATGTGAGTGAAGAAGTTCTCCTGGAGATCAATCAATCATTCATATTTAATGAGAGCTCACTGTGTGTAGGGCACTGTACTAAGCACTTGGAAGAGTACAACAGATTCGAACCCACGACCTCTGGATCCCAAGCCTGTGCTCTTCCCACTAAGCCATGCTGCTTAAAGCAGCAGAGAAGCAGCGTGGCTCAGTGGAAAGAGCCCGGGCTTTGGAGTCAGAGGTCATGGGTTCAAATCCCGACTCCACCATATGTCTGCTGTGTGACCTTGGGCAAGTCACTTCACTGAGCCTCAGTTACCTCATCTGTAAAATGGGGATTAAGACTGTGAGCCCCACATGGGACAACTTGATTACCTTGTATTCCCCACAGCGCTTAGAACAGTGCTCTGCACATAGTAAGCGCTTAACAAATGCCATCATCATTATTATTATTATTAAAGGCTGCTTCTTGTTGTCTCCCCACAACAATATAACAAGAAACAGACACATCCCCTGCCCACAACGAGCTCACAGTCCAGATTGCTTTTGATTTATTTGCAGCTAAATGCTAAACACAAAATTGAGACACTCCGACTAGTAATGTAGACTTCACTTGGATTTTCAGGATTCACAGGTTAATTAATGTAACAGATGCACCGTTAATTGCTGTTCGGCTCAGAGGTAAATTTAGAAATTAAAAGTCGGTTAAAAGTACGCAATTCCATGTTAGAAGGTGAATGAGGACAGACAAATATATACAAATATTACCTTGCTAAGCACTTAGGTCTCTCCTACGAATTGATGCCTTAGAGAAGCAGTGGAAAGAACCCGGACTTGGTAGTCAGAGGTCATGGGTTCAAATCCCGGCTCCGCCACTCGTCAGCTGTGTGACTTTGGGCAAGTCACTTAACTTCACTGGGCCTCAGTTACATCATCTGTAAAATGTGGATTAACACTTTGAATCCCACGTGGGACAACCTGATCACCTTGCATCCTCCTTAGTGTTTAGAGCAGTGCTTTGCACATAGTAAGCACTTCATAAATGTCATAATTATTATTAGTACCATGGCAGGAGAGTTTGTTCATGCTGATGAAGCTTAGAGCTCCACCACATAGGGTTACCCAGAATGGAAAGGTCTAAGCTGAAGTGCCAGACAAATTCAATTCATCAGTGCTGGGCAGCAGCGTCATGGGAACGAGTCAAAGGATGACAATTAAGTGATCAAAAGGTTGATCAAAGACAACGGCAGAGACTCAAGCTTTTACTGCATGGAAGGAAGCAGTGTAAACTACTTTGGAATCTTTACCTAGAAATTTCTGTGGATACCCATGCCAGAAGGACTTTATGGCAGAAGATGGGATGTTCTGGAGAGGGTTTGTCTGTGGTGTTGCTTTGGGTTGGAAACGACTCGATGGCATTTGAAGAAGAACTTAAGTACTCCCCCCAACCCCCAAAGCATGTATGTTCAGATTTTTGTGCTATGTTTCCCCTGTAATATATTTCACTGTCCATCTCTTTCACTAGATTGTAAGCACTGTGAAGCAGTAATCGCAACTACTTTTTCTCCTTTTCTCTCCCAGGTGCCTAGTAAGGTAATCTCCCCAGTGTAGATGCCCAGTAAATGTCATCGATTGATTCATTGATCGAAGATAAATGTTTGGACTCTTAGTCCTTGAGTAATTATGCCTGTTTCTAGACTGGGAGCCCGCTGTTGGGTAGGGACCATCTCTATGTGTTGCTGACTTGTACTTCCTAAGCGCTTAGTACAGTGCTCTGCACAGAGTAAGCGCTCAATAAATACAAATGAATGAATGAATGAATGTTTACTTGTTTTTTGTCTGTCTTCCCCCTTCTGGATTGTAAGCCTGGTTTGGACCGGGATTGTCTCTATTTGTTGCTGAATTGTACTTCCCAAGCTCTTAGTACAGTGCTCTGCACACAGTAAGCGCTCAATAAATATGATTGAGTGAATGAGATAAGTGTTTGATTGTGAGTACCTTGTTTATCTGAATATATATGGCTATCATTTTAATCCCTTCTCTCTTTCTTCATCCCTGCATTGATCCTTGGGGGTTTTGATACCCATTTGAATGTTCCTGATGACCATTCTGCTACCTATTTTCTATCATCCTCAACTCCATCAACCTCCTGCTCCATCCCACCTCATCCATTCACCAACTTGGACACACACTCGATCTCATCATCCCTAGTCATTCTGAAATCTCTACCCTCGCCAATTCTAAATTCATTCAGTGTATTTATTGAGCACTTATTGTGTGCAGGTCACTGTACTAAGTGCTTGGGAAGTACAAATTGGCAGCATGTAGAGAAGGTCCCTACTCAACAACGGGCTCACAGTCTAGAAGGGGGAGATAGACAACAAAATAAAACATGTAGACAGGTGTCAAAACCGTCAGAATAAATAGAAGTATAGTTGTATGCATATCATTAATAAAATTAAATAGTTAATATGTACAAGTAAAATGAATAGAGTAATAAATATGTACGAATACATACAAGTGCTGTGGGGAGGGGAAGGAGGTGGTGGGTGGGGTAAGGTGGGGGAGAATCTCTAAATCTCTCTATTCAACCACAACCTCTTCATCTGACTTTTCTCCCACATACCCCTTCCCCATAACTCTGTCCATTCCCCCACAAAGACATCCAATCTTTTCACCTACACTATACAGCTCAAGTCATTGTGCCCTATTTAGTCTCCACACCCAAACTGCCCTTCCTTGATGACAAATTGAAGTCTTCAACAAACAAAACCATCCTCTCTCCTAACTCAACTGACTTACTCCCCTGCTCCTTTGTTGATCTTGTAATAATAATAATAATAATGTTGGTATTTGTTAAGCACTTACTATGTGCCAATCACTGTTCTAAGCACTGGGGGATGCAAGGTAATCAAGGTTGTCCCACGTGGGGCTCACAGTCTTCATCCCCATTTTCCAGATGAGGGAACTGAGGCCCAGAGAAGTGCGGTGACTTGCCCAAAGTCACGCAGCTGACATGCGGCAGAGCGGGGATTCGAACCCATGACCTCTGACTCCCAAGCCTCTTCTGGTTCCACTGAGCCACGCTGCTTCTCTGTATACCACTGATCACCCCCATGGTCCTAATGCCTTTGATCCTGTGCATGTGCCACAGAACACTGTGGCCAGAAATCCAGATGTCAGGCTGACCTTGTTCATCTTCGCTTCATCCTGGCCTGCTTTTAACTCTGCCCTCTCCTCTGCCCGGAAACATTATTCCTCCATCCTTATTGACCTCCATGCCCATTGTCCTTGGCAGTTTTTTCAGATGCTTAACTCCCTCCTCCAACTCCCTGCCCCCCGCCTCCTCAGAAAAGCCCTCAGAAAGCCGAAAGTCTTAAGAATTTTAATATAAAGAGGTCTTGAATCTTGAAAGTGAGCAGTGGTCGTCAAACCAAGAAATGAGTGGAGAGATAGATGGAATTATTAAAATGGTGTAAGGTGGCTGGGTGGATTTGAGTCCCATTGCAATAAGTACAGGATGTTGTTCCCGGATGAGTGGGTCTCCATGGAGACGAGGCCTACCTTTATGGAAAATGGGCCAACTCTGAAATCCTGCACATAGACAATCAATCCATTAATTGTATTTTTTTAGCACCAACTAGTGCAGAGAAGTATGGTAAATACTTTGGAGAGTTCAAAAAAGGTAGCAGATAGAGTATCCCTTGCCCTCAAAGAGCTAGATTGTAAATTTCTTGAGAACAGAGGAATCAATTCTACCACCTCTATTGCACTTTCCCAAGTACAATGCTTTGCACATGGTAATAATAATAATAATAATGATAGCATTTATTAGGTGCTTACTATGTGCAAAGCACTGTTCTAAGCGCTGGGGAGGTTACAAGGTGATGAGGTTGTCCCACGGGGGGCTCACAGTCTTAATCCCCATTTTACAGATGAGAGAACTGAGGCCCAGAGATGTTAAGTGACTTGCCCAAAGTCACACAGCTGACAAGTGGCGGAGCTGGAATTTGAACCCATGAACTCTGACTCCAAAGCCCAGACTCTTTCCACTGAGCCACGCTGCTTCTCTAATCTTTGGTATATTTAATCTTTGGTAGATTCTCACCAAATTATATTGATTTTATGGATTGACTGATTGAATCCCATTTTAGCACTTCATAATGATGATGATGATGGTAATAATAATGATAATATTAATAATAGTCATAATAGTAATATTTGTTAAGCACTTACTTTGTGCCAGGCACTGGACTAAGCACTGGGGTAGATAGCAATCAATGTTATTTACTGAGAAATTACTGTATGCAGAGTCCTGTACTAGACATTTCGGGAAGTGCAAATACAACAGAGTTGGTGGACACATTTCTTGCCCACAAGACGTTTAACTCTAAAGGAGGAGACATACATTATAAGATAATCAGGTCAGAAGCAGTCCCTGTCCCTTAAGGGGCTCAAATTCTAAGTAGGAAGGAGAACGAAGTATTGAATCCCCATTTTACAGATAAGGAAACTGAGGCACAGACAAATTAAGTGATTTACCCAAGGTCACACAGCAGTAAAGTGGCAGAGTCAGGATTAGAAGCCAGGGTCTCCAACTCTCGGACCCCATGTTTTTTCTTCTATTCATTCATCCCTTCAATCATATTTATTGAGCGCTTACTGTGTGCAGAGCACTGTACTAAGTGATTGGGAAGTACAAGTTGGCAACATATAGAGATGGTCCCTACCCAACAATGGACTCACAATCTAGAAAAGGGAGAAAGGCAACAAAACAAAACATGTTGACAGGTATATGCACATCATTAACAAAATAAATAGAATAGTAAATATGTACAAGTAAAATAAATAGAGTACTTCTAGACCACCCCACTTTCTTTGAAGAAATTTCAGGGTTTGGATTTCATTTCCAAAATATTAGATTGGAGGAGGGTGCAATAATAATAATAATTATGGTATTTGTTAAGCGCTTACTAGGTGCAGAGCACTGTTCCAAGCGCTGAAGATTAGCCTTTGGAATTGCTGAGAATTTCCTAAACCCTCGGAGTGAAAACCAATCAAGTGATCATTCATCTTGGATTTGTGTTTGGCTTTTCATTTGTCTGAAGCCATCTGTCATTTAGTCATGAACGCAAAGGGAGCTGCCAAGTGAGCTCATGATGAGGAAACCAAAACAAAATGAGGTTTAAACAAACTGGAGTTTCCTAACACAACCTTGCCTCTTCAGGCTTCTGACGAAGACTGGTTAGATCTGGTCAAGAAAGAGCATGATCGAAAGGATTTTCATTTGAAAAGTTGGGTCAAATGAACAATTTCATCCATCCAAATCTGAGGGGATTTCATTCAGCACCCTTAGTTTGCCATTATCCTTAGCAAGACAAATTTTCTGTTGGGTCACACTGCGCCAGTGGTTCTACATCAGTTTTGGTTCTTTTCACTCCTACTGCTGTTCCCACTCGTCTTGTCTCATGCCGTCGAGTCGTCTCTGACCCATTCATTCATTCATTCATTTATTCATTCATTCATTCATTCAATCGTATTTATTGAGCGCTTACTGTGTGCAGAGCACTGGACTAAGCGCTTGGGAAGTACAAGTTGGCAACATATAGAGACGGTCCCTACCCAACAGCGGGCTCACAGTCTAGAAGGGGGAGACAGACAACAAAATAAAACATATTAATAAGATAAAATAAATAGAATAAATATGTACAAATAAAATAAATAAATAGAGTAATAAATATGTACAAACATATATACATATATACAAGTGCTGCGGGGAGGGGAAGGAGGTAAGGTGGGGGGGCTGGGGAGGGGGAAGAGGGGGAGAGGAAGGAGGGGGCTCAGTTTGACCCAAAGCAACGCCATGGACACATCTCTCCCAGAACGCTCCAACTCCATCAAGCACTTAGTACAGTGCTCTGCACACGGTAAGCGCTCAATAAATACAATTGATTGATTGATTGATTGATTGATCTGCAATCGTTCTGGTAGCGAATCCATAGAGTTTCCTTGGGAAAAATACAGAAGTGGTTCACCATTGTCGCCCTCCACGCAGTCAACTCAAGTCTCCACCCTCGACTGTTTCCCATGCTGCTGCTGCCCAGCACGCAAATTTTGACTTGTAGGAGGTTGGCTTCCACTCGCTAGCCACTGCCCAAGCCAGGAATGTAATGGGAAGGCCTCTGCTTGACTCTCCCTCCCATATCTGAGACTGGTAGAGGACTGGAAACTCTCCAGGTGCCACCCTGAGAGGGGGTTCCCATACTGCCCTCTTTGAAATTTGGTATTTGGAGGTTGGAGCCATGGTATTCAGCTAGTTCTGAGGGGGTGGCAAAAGGGTATTTGGAGGGTTACATGGAATCTCCTCCACTTCCATTAGTACACATGTTCCTCTGCCACTGATGCCATGGCTCAGTGGAAAGAGTATGGGCTTGGGAGTTTGAGATCATGGGTTTGAATCCTGGCTCCACCACTTGTCTGCTGTGTGACTTTGGGCAAGTCTCTTAACTTCTCTGTGCCTCAGTTACCTCATCTGGGAGGGGAATTAAGACTGTTAGCCCCACGTGGGACAACCTAGTCACCTTGTATCCCCCAGCGCTTAGAACAGTGCTTTGCACATAGTAAGAGCTTAACAAATGCCATCATTATTATTATTATTATTACCCCACCATCCCCTCTTCCCTTGGAATCCAGTTCCACCATCTCCACTGCCAGAGCATTAGCACATCCATTAGCACACAGCCCAGTAGTTTTACAACCTTCACTACCACCATCACCATCCTACCTCCTTCATCTCCATTGGCAACTCCTCTTCCTCACCTCCATTAGTAGCCCATCTTGGATCTGACTGAACCCACACCCAAACTTCTGTACCTCCTACTCAACTGGATTTGCATCTCATAAGCACTTGATATTTACCCCACTCCAGGCCCAGATCACTTCTGTCCAAACCTTTACCCTCTGTCCTTTCCTCCATCTCTAATTTAGGTTAATAGCTGCCTCTCCCGCTAGACTGGAAGGTTCTTCTGGAGAGGGATACTGTCTACCAACTCTATTGAATTATACCCTCTCACAGAGTAAACATTTAATAAATACCATTTACAGATAGATTGATTTGCTCCTCAAATTGCAACCTATTTGATGTAACTCAGTCTCATCTGGCTTACTGCTGATCCCCAGGACATAATAATGATTGTGCCAAGCACTCAATAACTACTCAAGTAGATACAAGATAATTAGATCCCACTTGGGGCTCACAGTTTAAGTAGGAGTCAGCCAGTCAATCATATTCGAGAAGCAGCATGGCTCAGGGGAAAGAGCCCGGGCTTTGGAGTCAGTGGTCAAGGGTTCAAATCCCGGCTCCGCCAGTTGTCAGCTGTGTGACTTTGGGCAAGTCACTTCCCTCTCCCTCGGTTACCTCATCTGTAAAATGGGGATTAAGACTGTGAGCCCCCCGTCAGACAACCTGATCACCTTGTAACCTCCCCAGCACTTAGAACAGTGCTTTGCACATAGTAAGTGCTTAATAAATGCCGTCATTATTATTATATTTATGGAATGCTTACTAGTCATTCATTCATTCAACCATATTTATTGAGCGCTTACTGTGTGCGGAACACTGTATTAAGTGCTTGGAAAGTACAATTTAGCAATAAATTGAGACAATCTTTGCCCACACCGGGCTTACAGTCTAGAAGGGGGGAGACAAAGATGAAAACCAGTAAACAGGCATCAATATCAATAAATAGAATGATAGATATGTATATTTATACGCAAGTGCTTTGCGGTGGGCAGAGGGGGGTACAGCAAAGAGAGGAAGTCAGGGTGATGCAGAGGGGAGGGCGAGCTGAAGAAAGGGGGGGCTCATTCTTAGTTTGGTTTAGTTTTAGTTTACTTTGTGCAGAGAATGATATAACAGTATAATGGACACATTCCCTGCCCACAATGAGCTTACAGTCTAGAGAGGGAGAGAAGGTATTTAATCTCTATTTAGCAGATGTGGTAACTGAGGCACAGAGAAGTTAAGTAACTTGTCCAAAGCTGCACAATAATGATAATATGGTATTATAATAATGATGGTATTTGTTAAGTGCGTGCTAAGTGTTAAGTACTTACTATGTACCAAGCACTGTTCTAAACACTGGAGTAGATACAAGATAGGTTGTCCCACATGGGGCTCACAATCTTAATCCTCATTTTACAGATGAGGTAACTGAGGCACAGAGAAGTTAAGCGACTTGCCCAAAATCACAAAGCTGACAAGTGGCGGAGCTGGGATTAGAACCCCTGACCTCTCCAGCCCACCCCACACCCTCCGCTCCTCTGCCGCTAATCTCTTCACCGTGCCTCCTTCTCGCCTGTCCCGCCATCGACCCCTGGCCCACGTCATCCCCCGGGCCTGGAATGCCCTCCCTCTGCCCATCTGCCAAGCTAGCTCTCTGACTCCCTTTAAGGCCCTACTGAGAGCTCACCTCCTCCAGGAGGCCTTCCCAGACTGAGCCCCTTCCTTTCTCTCCCCCTCATCCCCCTCATCTTACCTCCTTCCCTTCCCCACAGCACCTGTATATATGTATATATGTTTGTACATATTTATTACTCTATTTATTTATTTATCTTACTTGTACATATCTATTCTATTTATTTTATTTTGTTAGTATGTTTGGTTTTGTTCTCTGTCTCCCCTTTCTAGACTGTGAGCCCGCTGTTGGGTAAGGACTGTCTCTATGTGTTGCCGACTTGTACTTCCCAAGCGCTTAGTACAGTGCTCTGCACATAGTAAGAGTTCAATAAATACGATTGATTGATTGATTGATTGACTCCCAAGCCCGGATTCTTTCCACTAAGCCACGCAGACCTGGGATTAGAACTCAGGATGTCTTGATTCCCAGGCCATCCTGCCTCTGGCCTGGGACTCCCTCCCAGTTTGAATCTGACAGAGGGTCACTCTCTCCACCTTCAAAACCTCATTAAAATCCCAACTCCTTCAAGAGGCTTTCTCCAACTAAGCCTCATTTCACCTACGCCTCTCTTCTGCATTACCTATGTGCAATTAGATCTGGACACTTTAAGCACTTGATAGTCACCCCATTCCCAGCCCTACAACACTTAGGTATATATCTTGCACTCACTCATTTCGGCTCTCTGTAATTTATTTCAATGCTCATCTTGCATTCTAGATTGTAAGCTCCTTGTGTGCAGGGAAAGTGTCTATCAGCTTTATTGTGTTGTGCCTAGTTCAGTATGTGATATAATAATGATAATAATAATAATAATAATGGCATTTATTAAGTGCTTACTATGTGCAAAACACTGTTCTAAGCACTGGGGAGGTAACAAGGTGATCAGGTTGTCCCACAGTGGGCTCACAGTTTTAATCCCCATTTGACAGATGAGGTCACTGAGGCAGAGAGAAGTGAATGTAAATAAATAATAATGGCATTTGTTAAGAGCTTACTATGTGCAAAACACTGTTCTAAGCACTGGGGAGGTAACAAGGTGATCAGGTTGTCCCACGGTGGGCTCACAGTTTTAATCCCCATTTGACAGATGAGGTCACTGAGGCAGAGAGAAGTGAATATAAATAAATAATAATGGCATTTGTTAAGCACTTACTATGTGCAGAGCACTGTTCTAAGCACCGGGGGCGGGGGGGTTGCAAGGTGATCAAGTTGTCCCACGTGGGGCTCACAGTCTTCATCCCCATTTTACAGATGAGGTAACTGAGGTTCAGAGAAGTTAAATGACTTGACCAAGTTCACACAGCAGACGTGGTGGAGTCGGAATTCGAACCCATGACCTCTGACTCCAAAGCCCGGGCTCTTTCCACTGAACCACACTGCTCCTCCTGATTGATTGACTGATTGAGTAATCTATCACGCAGTATGCTAGAGGCAATGCAGCAAAGCTTAATTCCAGATCCTACACACAAAGTAGAATTTAGTAAATGGCCAGATGATGATCAATCAATCAATCGTATTTATTGAGTGCTTACTGTGTGCAGAGCACTGTACTAAACTCTTGGGAAGTACAAGTTGGCAACATATAGAGACAGTCCCTACCCAACAGTGGGCTCACAGTCAGTCATGATGATGATAACAATAATGATAATAGTATTTGTTAAGCACTTACTATGTGCCAAGCACTATTCTAAGCACTGGGGTAGATAGGAGGCAATCCGGTTGTCCCACATGGGGCTCCCAATCTCAATCTCAATCCCCATTTTCCAGATGAGGTAACTGAGGTGCAGAGAAGTGAAGTCACACAGTTGAGAAGTGGCGGAGCTGGAATGTTTTGCACATAGTAAGCGCTTAACAAATACCAACATTATTATTAGAACCCCTGACCTCTGACTCCCAAGTCCCTGATCTTGCCACTAAGCCACGCTGCGTCCCAAGACGAGATGACAACGCCTTAGGTATTTGAATGGAGGAAAACATCAGGGTGGAATAAAACAATAGCACCATTTCTTTTAGGCCTGAAATCATAATCTCAAATCGTTCTCAGCCACCAAAATGGTCAGGGGAACTCTTTAGAAATAAACGACGGAACCTGAGAGGAGCTCAGGGACTCGGAAATTCTGACTTTGTTCCACAAGTAGCTCAGTATGGTTGGATTTTTATCGACTTCATTTGTTTAATACCTCTGAGAGCTAATCCTGCACTCGTGGACTTGTTTATTAACATATGCTTGGCTTCTCCGCATACCTGAAGTTAATTCCCTTACATATATGATTAGACCTTTATTACCTCCTCCATAATCCTTTTGATGCTTTATGGGTGTTTTGTGTATTTTTGCCTTGATAGTTTCCAAACATTGTTTGCTTTCAGTAGTCGTGCATTCAATAAAAATATGCTTGAAAAAAGTGCATTACCTTAACTGTCAGTATATTCATATTGATTTTTAGAAATTGTATAATCTACTGGATTTTCTTTCTTGCTCGGTCTTAATTGCCTGTTACCCAGGAGAAAATTTCTGCATTAATTTTAATTAAGAAGTGATCCACAAATGTTGTGTTTTCTACGCAAATACAGTCTAGCTCTCAAGATTGCAGAACATTACACGGGATAAAAACTAGGGATCTACTGACACGAGCTTTACACAGCATTGGAGGAATATTGCCATTTTTAAGTTGGAAGCCAATGAGCCACTTCTGTAAAATCATTGTCTAATTTTAACTATACATACTCTTTTTGATTAAGAAGGCCCTAAATACCTTAAAAAGTACATGACGAGGTTTATCCTTCATTCACAGCTTCTCTCGGCCAAATAAGATCATTAAAAATGAGAATAATGATGATAAAAAATAAATAATAATAAAAATGGTATTTTTTAAGCACTTACTATATGCCAAGCACTGTACTAGGTGTTGGGGTAGATAGAAGATTATTCAATCATATTTATTGAGCGCTTACTGTGTGCAGAGCACTGTACTAAGCACTTGGGAAGTACACGTTGGCAACATATAGATATGGTCCCTACCCAACAACGGGCTCACAGTCTAGCAGGGGGAGACAGACAACAAAACAAAATATGTGGAAAGGTGTCAACATGGGGTCAGATATAGTCCCGATCCCACATAGTCCTAATCCCCATTTTACAGATGAGGTAATTGAGGCACAGAAAGATTAAGGGACTTATCCAACGTCCCACAGCAGACAAGTGGCAGAGCTGGAATTAGAACCTAGCTCCCTCTGACTCTCAGTCCCATGCTCTACCTACTAGTCCACACGTTTTCTCCAAGGCCTCTTAAATAATCAGGTCATTCATATTCGGAAACCCCCCTTCTAGTCTACTCTATTTTACTTGTACATATGTACTATTCTATTTATTTTATTTTGTTAGTATATTTTGTTTTGTTGTCTGTCTCCCCCTTCTAGTCTGTGAGCCCGTTGTTGGGTAGGGACTGTCTCTATATATCACCAACTTGAACTTCCCAAGCGCTTAGTACAGTGCTCTGCACACAGTAAGCGCTCAATAAATACAATTGAATGAATCAGTGGTATTTACTGAACCCTTATAATGTGCAGAGCACTGTACTAAGCCCTTGGAAAATATAATGCAACAGCAAATAGAGACAAACTCTACCCAACAACGGGCTCACAGACTAGAAGTGGGGGGTTTCCAAATATGAATGACCTGATTATTTAAAAAGGCCTTGGAAAAACAGTGGGGACTAATAGATAGAGCATGGGACTGAGAGTCAGAAGGACCTAGGTTCTAATTCCAGCTCTGCCACCTGTCTACTGTGGGATTTTGGACAAGCTTTAAAGGTGGAGAGAGCGACTGTCTGTCGAATATGAAGAGGGAAGGCTTTCCAAGCCAGAGGCGGGATGTGGACAAAGCATCGGTGTCAGGATAAACGAGAGTGAGGTCCAGTGTGTAGGTTGGCAATAGAGGAATGAAGTGTGTGGGCTGGCTTGTAATAGAAGAGCAACAGGATAAGGAAGGAGGGGGCAAGGTGATTAAATGTTTTCTAGCCGATGCTGAGGAGTTTCTGTTTGAGACTGTGAGCCCGCTGTTAGGTAGGAACCGTCTCTATATGTTGCCAACTTGTACTTCCCAAGCGCTTAGTACAGTGCTCTGCATACAGTAAGCACTCAACAAATACAAATGAATGAATATGGGAGTGGATGGGCAACTACTGGAGGTTCTTGAGGAGCCAAGAATTATGGACTGATTGGTTTCACTGAAAAATGAGCTGGGTAGTAGTGTGAAGCAGCGTGGCTCAGTGGAAAGAGTACAAGCTTTGGAGTCAGAGGTCATGGGTTCAAATCCCGGCTATGACAACTGTCAGCTGTGTGACTTTGGGCAAGTCATTTAACTTCTCTTCCCAGACTGAGCCCCTTCCTTCCTCTCCCCCTCGTCCTCCTCTCCATCCCCCCATCTTACCTCCTTCCCTTCCCCACAGCACCTGTATACATGTATATGTGGTTGTACATATTTATTACTCTATTTATTTACTTATTTATTTTACTTGTACATTTCTATCCTATTTATTTTATTTTGTTGGTATGTTTGGTTCTGTTCTCTGTCTCCCCCTTTTAGACTGTGAGCCCACTGTTGGGTAGGGACTGTCTCTATGTGTTGCCAATTTGTACTTCCCAAGTGCTTAGTACAGTGCTCTGCACATAGTAAGCACTCAATAAATACGATTGATTGATTGATTGATTGATTGATTCTCTGTGCCTCAGTTGCCTCATCTGTAAAATGGGGATTAAGACTGTGGGCCCCCTGTGGGACACCCTGATCACCTTGTAACCTCCCCAGCACTTAGAACAGTGCTTTGCACACAGTAAGTGCTTAATAAATGCCATTACTATTATTATTAAGTAGACACTTATGCTTTACCACTAATTCATAGCACTTATGGACATATCTTTACAGCCACTTTCTTCCCCTATCTGTAATTTATGCCAGTGACTTTCCCACTATACTGTAAACTCACTGAGGGAAGGATCATGTTCAATAATTCTGCTGTACAACACAAACACTTAAATTAGTGGTCTGCACACAGTAAGCACTCAATAAATACCCCTGATGGTTAACTGATTGATGAATGGTTGAGGTCTGGCCAAGCCTGGTCTATATAATGGAGGAAGGAATTCTTGGAAGGGAAGAGGAAATGTTAAAGAACCATGCAGTGTGAGGGGAAAATAAAGGGAAACAGTTTTGGGGGAGCATAATTCTGGGTGCAATAAAGGACAAATGGGCAAATAAAAATACTTGGCAGACAAGGAAACATTTTATTGGGATTGAAGAATATACTCATCTCTTTCAATCACAATCAATTGAGCACTTACTGTGTGTGGAGCACCGTAGTAAGCGCTTGGGAGAAGACAATATAACAGAGTTGATAGACATGTTCCCTGCTACATGGAGATTACGGTCTAGAGGGGAGATAAACATTAAAATAAATTATGGATATGTACAAAAGTGCTGTGTAGATGAGGGTAAGATGAATTTAGGATACAAATCCAAGTGCAAAGGTGATGCAGAAGTGAGAGGAGGTGGAGGAAAAGAGGGCTCTTTTCTCTCCTGAATAATTTTTCTACAATAAACCACAGTCACAGAATATCTCCGCACACCTTTCTAAGAAAAACCAAATGAAATCGGTTTCATAGTGATTGTAAATGCTAAATTGTTATTATGATCTTAAATTTTTATTTACACCCTCCAAAAACTATTCTGAAGAAGCAGAGAAAGAAGACTGCACTTTAATTACCAAGCAGCATTAAATATTCAGCAGTTGAAGATGCCTAATAGACTGATAGATCCTATACCCTTTCAGGACCACATTAGCTATTAAAAATTCACTTGTCCGTAGACAATAATAATAATGGTATTTGTTAAGTACTTACTATGTGCCAAGCACTGTTCTAAGTGCTGGGGTAGATACAAGGTAATCAGGTTCTCCCACGTGGGGTTCACAGTTTTGAGAGAAGCAGTATGGCTCAGTGGAAAGAGCCTGGTCTTGGGAGTCAGAGGTCACGGGTTCTAATCTCTGCTCTGCCACTTAGCTGTGTGACTTTGGGCAAGTCACTTAGCTTCCCTGAGCCTCAGTTACCTCATCTGTAAAATGGGGATTAAGACTGTGAGCCCCACATGGGACAACCTAATCACCTTGTATCCTCCCAGTGCTTAGAACAAGTGCTTTGCACATAGGAAGCACTTAACAAATGCCATCACTATTATTATTACTATTATTATTATTATTATTATTATTATTATTAATCCCCATTTTTCAGATGAGGTAACTGAGGCAGAGAGAAGTTAAGTGACTTGTCCAAGGTCACACAGCAGACAAGTGGCAGAGCGGGGATTAGAACTCAAGTCCTCTAACTCCCAAGTCTGTGCTCTTTCCACTGAGCCACGCTGCTTTTCTAAATGTTAAATCTACCTGAAATTGGAATTTTTTTTTTTTAAACTGGCTCTTTATATTCTTATCTCTTTTTTTGTTCAAAAATAGTGAAATGTAAATTATTGCTGGGATCGTCAAAAACATATTTAAGATTTGTGGATCTCACACCCCAGCCAGCTCATCATGCAATAGTACAGCACAACTGCACGGTGCTTGGCTACCCTAATAATAATGCTGATAATGATAATAGTAATTTCGGTTTGTGTTAAGTTCTTACTATATCATCATCAATCATATTTATTGAGCACTTACTGTGTGCAGAGCACTGTACTAAGCGCTTGGGAAGTACAAGTTGGCAACATATAGAGATGGTCCCTACCCAACAGTGGGCTCACAGTCTAAAATATAAATGGATATGGACATAAGTGCTGTGGGGCTGGGGCAGGAACAATCAGTCAATCAATCAATCATATTTATTGAGCACTTACTGTGTGCAGAGCACAGGCACTGTACTAAGTGCTGTGGTGGATACAAGTAAAATGACTTCTAGACTGTGAGCTCACTGTTGGGTAGGGACCGTCTCTATATGTTGCCAACTTGTACTTCCCAAGCGCTTAGTACAGTGCTCTGCACACAGTAAGCACTCAATAAATACGATTGAATGAGCTGGATGCAGTCCCTGTCCCATTTGGGGCTCAGAATCTCAATCCCTATTATACAGATGAGGTACCTGATGCCCAGAGAAGTGAAGTGATTTGCCCAAGATCAAACAGTAGACAAGTGGAGGAACTGGGATTAGAACTCAGGTCCGTCAGTTTGGACACAGGCAGTGTCTCACACTGGGGCTCACAATCTAAGTAGAAGGGAGAGTCTATCAATCAGTGGTATTTCTTAATAACATAATAATAATAATGTTGGTTTTTGTTAGCACTTAGGGTTAGTGCCACGCACTGTTTTAAGCACTGGGGTAGATGCAAGGTATTCAGGTTGTCCCACGTGGGGCTCACCCTCTTAATCCCCATTTTCCAGATGAGGGAACTGAGGCATAGAAAAGTTAGGTGACTTGCCCCAAGGTCACACAGCAGAGAAGTGGCTGAGCCATGCTGCCTCTTGCTGTGTGCAGAGCACTGTACTACATGTTTGGGAGAGTAAAATACAACCAAGTTGGTAGACTGGTAGTTGAGAGGCAGCATGGCATAGTAGATGGAGCACGGGACTGGGAATCAGAAGGTCGTGGGTTCTAATTCAGGCTCAGCCACTCGTCTGCTGTGTGGCCTTGGTCAAGTCACTTCACTTCTCCGTGCTTCAGTTACCTCATCTGTAAAATGGGGGTGAAGACTGTGAGCCCCATGAGGGACAGGTACTGTGTCCAACCCAGTTTGCTTGTATCCACCCCAGTGCTTAATACAGTGCCTGGCACATAGTAAATACTTAACAAATACCACAACTGTTATTGTTATTAGATATGTTCACTACCCACTAGGAGATTAGAGCAGGATACAGACATTAAAATGAATCATGAGTATGGACATAAATTGCAGCTCTTTTCGGGGGAGTGGACTATCAACTTCTTATTGGTTACAGGTCCAAGAGTGTAGACGATGCAGAAAGGAGAGTAAGTCAGTGAAAAGAGAGCTTAGTTGGGGAAGGTCTTTGGGAAGAGATGGATTTTCAATAATAATAGTAATAACTGGTATTTGTTAAACAATTACTATGTGCCGGACACTGCCCTAAGCACTGGGGTAGATACAGGGTAATTGGGCTGGATGCAGTCCCTGTCCCACATAGGGCTCATCATCTCAATACCTCTTCTTCAGATGAGTTAACTGAGGTCCAGCGAAGTGACTTGTCCAAGGTCAGCTGTGTGACTTTGGGCAAGTCACTTAACTTCTCCGAGCCTCAGTAACCTCATCTGTAAAATGGGGATTGACTGTGAGCCCCCTGTAGTGCAACCTGATCACCTTGTAACCTTCCCAGCGCTTAGAACAGTGCTTTGTACATAGTAAGCACTTAATAAATGCCATCAAAAAAAAAAGTTCACACAACAGACATGTGGCAGAGCAGAGATTAGAACTCAGATCCTTCTGCTTGCTGGCCTGTGCTCTATCCATTAAGCCATTCTGCTTCCCTACTAAGGCTTTGAAGGTGAGGAGAGTGGTGTTCTGGCAAATAATAATAATAATAATAATAATAATAATGATAACAACAACAACAATGATATTGCTATTTGTTAAGCTCTTACTACATGCCAAGCACTGTTCTAAGCACTGGGGAAGATACAAGGTAATCAAGGTTGTCCCACGTAGGGCTCACAGTATTAATCCCTCTCCCCCTCGTCCCCCTCTCCATCCCCCCCATCTTACCTCCTTCCCTTCCCCACAGCACCTGTATATATGTATATATGTTTGTACATATTTGTTACTCTATTTATTTATTTATTTATTTTACTTGTACATATCTATTCTATTTATCTTATTTTGTTAGTATGTTTGGTTTTGTTCTCTGTCTCCCCCTTTTAGACTGTGAGCCCACTGTTGGGTAGGGTCCGTCTCTGTATGTTGCCAACTTGTACTTCCCAAGCGCTTAGGACAGTGCTCTGCACACAGTAAGCGCTCAATAAATACGATTGATGATGATGATCTGAGGCCCGGAGAAGTGGAGCTACTTGCCCAAAGTCACACAGCTGACAAGTGGCGGAGCCGGGATTAGAACCCATGACCTCTGACTCCCAAACCCGGGCTCTTTCCACTGAGCCACGCTGCTTCTCATATGTGGAGGGAAAGGGCATTCCAGGTTGGAGGGAGGATGTGAGGAAAAGGGTGAGTGGTGAAAACAAGGAGATCGGGTCACAGGGAATAAGTTGGCCCTAGAGGAGTGAAGTGTATGGGCTGGACGGTAGTAATAAGGTAAGGAACTTAGGGTCAATCTTATTCAGTGCTTTAAAGCTGATGGGAAGGAGTTTCTGTTTGATGTGGAGGTGGATGGACCACTGTCCCAAGGTGAAATGGGGGACCCGCCATCGCAAGGTCAAATGCTACCTCGTGACTGTCAGCGTGGTTCAGTGGAAAGAGCCCGGGCTTTGGAGTCCGAGGTCATGGTTTCAAATCCCGGCTCCACCAACTGAAAGCTGTGTGACTTTGGGCAAGTCACTTCACTTCTCTGGGCCCCAGTTACCTCATCTGTAAAATAGGGATTAAAACTGTGAGCCCCCCGTGGGACAACCTGATCACCTTGCAACCTCCCCAGCTCTTAGAACAGTGCTTTGCACATACTAAGCGCTTAACAAATACCATTATTATTATATGTGCATATATCTGTATATATCTATAATTCTATTTATTTTGATGTTATTGACACCTGTCTACTCATTCTATTTTGCTTTCTGTATCCCCCTTCTATAATAATAATGATGGCATTTATTAAGCACTTACTATGTGCAAAGAACTGTTCTAAGCGCTGGGGAGGTTACAAGGTTGTCAGGTTGTCCCACGGGGGGCTCACAGTTTTAATCCCCATTTTACAGATGAAGGAACTGAGGCCCAGAGAAGTCAAGTGACTTGCCCAAAGTCACACAGCTGACAATTGGCGGAGCTGGGATTTGAACCCATGACCTCTGACTCCAAAGCCCGGGCTCTTTCCACTGAGCTACGCTGCTTCTCTTCTAGACTGTGAGCCCGTTGTTGGGTAGGGATTGTCTCTATCTGTTGCCGAATTGCACTTTCCAAGCACTTAGTACAGTGCTCTGCACACAGTAAGCGCTCAATAAATGCGATTAAATGAATGAATGACTGCCCAAGTAAGCAAGGCAGAACTTAGAAATGCAGGCGGGATACCGTCCCCTGCAACCAAAACCACTAGATTAACAACCCAAGCCGGGAATATAGAAATGTCCCTTGCCCCCATGCTAATCCAGTGCTTAGAACGGTGCTTTGCACATAGTAAGCGCTTAACAAATACCATCATTATTATTATTAATCAAATTAGATATGGAGGGGTGTTTGGTGGGAGGGTGGAGATTGGATAAACAGAAGTAGAATGGCTTAGGAGCAAAAGTAATAAATCCCAGAGGCCTCTGACCTTCTGAGTAGTGGATGGAGATTTGCAGCAGCCGACTGCGTGTCACCTCAGCCCAGAAGATGATGATGGTATTTGTTAAGCGCTTACTATGTGCCAGGCACTGTACTAAGCACAGGGGTGGATACAATAATAATAATGATGATGGTATTTATTAAGTGCTTACTATGTGGAAAGCACTGTTCTAAGCGCTGGGGAGGTTACAAAGTGATCAGGTTGTCCCATGGGAGGCTCATAGTCTTCATCCCCATTTTATATAATAATGGCATTTATTAAGCACTTACTATGGGCAAAGCACTGTTCTAAGCGCTGGGGAGGTTACAAGGTGATGAGGTTGTCCCACGTGGGGCTCACAGTCTTCATCCCCATTTTCCCGATGATGGAACTGAGGCACAGAGAAGTCAAGTGACTTGCCCAAGGTCACACAGCTGACAGTTGGCGGGGCCGGGATTTGAACCCATGACCTCTGACTCCAAAGCCCGCGTTCTTTCCACTGAGGGCTGGACACAGTCCATGCCCTGGGGGCTCACAGTCTCAATCCCCCTGACAGATGAGGTAACTGAGGTACGGAGAATTGATTTCACTTGCCCAAGGTCACACCGCAGACATGTTGTAGAGCCGGGATTAGAACCCATGACTTCTGACCCCCCCAAGCCCATGCTGTTTCCACTAAGCCATGCTGCTTCTCTCGCTGTTTCTATAATTGTATCCTTCCTGAAAGGGAAGGTCAATTCACCCCATGGAATAAATTTTGTACAAAACTCAGCCTTTTTGCCCTGGTGTCTCTCTCTCTCTCTCTCTCTGTCTCTCTCTCTTTCCCAAATCCTGAACGAAACCATCCCCAGGCAACGGGTGACAACAACTACTGGAAGTTCTTGAGGAGTTAAGGGGATGTGGACTGAATGTTTTGTAGAAAAATGATCCTGGCAGCAAAGTGAAGAAAGGAGTGTAGTAGAGAGTGACAGGAGGTAGAGAGGTCAGGAAAGAGGCTCATGCAGTAAAGGTGGAATAAGACAAGTGCTTGAATCAGCAAAGCAGCAGTTTGGATGGCGAGGAAGAGGTGGATTTCAGCGATGACGTGATGGTTGAACCGACAAGATCTGGGGATAGACTGGATATGTAGGTTGAATGAGCGATGAGAGCGATGGATCGAGGATAATGCCAAAGTTATGGGCTGGTGAACGAAAGTAGTATTGTCTACAGAGATCGAAAAGACAGGGAGAGGACGGGATTTAGGCGGGAAGATGACGAGTTCTGTTCATTGATTCATTCAACCGTATTTATTGAGAGCAATCAATCAATCAATCAATCGTATTTATTGAGCGCTTACTATGTGCAGAGCACTGTACTAAGCACTTGGGAAGTACAAATTGGCAACACATAGAGACAGTCCCTACCCAACAGTGGGCTCACAGTCTAAAAGGGGGAGACAGAGAACAGAACCAAACATACCAACAAAATAAAATAAATAGGATAGAAATGTACAAGTAAGATAAATAAATAAATAAATAAATAAATAAATAAATAGAGTAATAAATATGTACAACCATATATACATATATACAGGTGCTGTGGGGAAGGGAAGGAGGTAAGATGGGGGGATGGAGAGGGGGACGAGGGGGAGAGGAAGGAAGGGGCTCAGTCTGGGAAGGCCTCCTGGAGGAGGTGAGCTCTCAGCAGGGCCTTGAAGGGAGGAAGAGAGCTAGCTTGGCGGATGGGCAGAGGGAGGGCATTCCAGGCCCGGGGGATGACGTGGGCCGGGGGTCGACGGCGGGACAGGCGAGAACGAGGTACGGTGAGGAGATTAGCGGTGGAGGAGCGGAGGGTGCGGGCTGGGCTGGAGAAGGAGAGAAGGGAGGTGAGGTAGGAGGGGGCGAGGTGATGGACAGCCTTGAAGCCCAGGGTGAGGAGTTTCTGCCTGATGCGCAGATTGATTGGTAAGCACTGTTCTAAGCACTTGGAAAGTACAAATTCAGCAACAAATAGAGACAATCCCTACCCAACAACAGGCTCACAGTCTAGAAGGGGGGATAATTAAATTGGTGCATGTAGCACTTACTACACGCCAAGTGCTGTTCTAAGCACTGGAGTAGATACAAA
The DNA here is from genome assembly GCF_015852505.1 of Tachyglossus aculeatus. Classification (NCBI taxonomy): domain Eukaryota; kingdom Metazoa; phylum Chordata; class Mammalia; order Monotremata; family Tachyglossidae; genus Tachyglossus; species Tachyglossus aculeatus. The sequence continues at coordinate 3,662,320 of NC_052070.1, forward strand.
GTGGTCAGGTTGGACACAGTCCCTGCCCCGCATGGAGCTCACGCTCTTAATCCCCATTTTCCAGATGAGGCAACTGAGGTACAGAGAAGTGAAGTGACTTGCCCAAGGTCACACAGTAGACAAGTGGCGGAGCCAGGGTTAGAACCCATGACCTTCTGACTCCCGAGCCTGGGCTCCATTCACTAGGCCGTGCCGTTCCCTATCAAAGAATGGAATCCAAGACAACTGGATCAAGGAAAAGCAAAGCAAACCCTCATCAGAAAAGCAGTGCAAGTGGACAGAATCTGGGCCCAGGAATCAGAAGATAATAATAATAATAGTAATTATTATTATTATTATCATTATTATCAGTATAATTATATTATAGGGAAGCAGCATGGCTCAGTGGAAAGAGCCTGGGCTTTGGAGTCAGAGGTCTGGGGTTCAAATCCTGGCTCCACCAATTGTCAGCTGTGTGACTTTGGGCAAGTCACTTAACGTCTCTGCACCTCAGTTAACTCATCTGTAAAATGGGGATTAAGACTGTGAGGCCCCCTTGGGACAACCTGATCACCTTGTATCTTCCCCAGTGCTTAGATCAGTCCTTTGCACACAGTAAGCACTTAATAAATGCCATTATTATTATCGTTATAATAATAATATTGATAAATGATGAATAATAATGATATTTGTTGAGCACTTCCTATGTTCCTGGCACTCTACTAAGCACTGTTGTGGATACAAGCAGATGGGGTTGGACCCAGTCCCTGTCCCACGTGAGGCTCACGGTCTCAATCACCATTTTACAGATGAGGTAACTGAGGCACAGAGGAGTAAAGTGACTTGCCCAAGGTCACACAGCAGACAAGTGGCAGAAGCTGGATTAGAACCCATGACCTTCTGACTCCCAACACTCGCCATGCTGCTTGGTTCTAATCCTGGCTCTTCTAGTTCTCTGCTATATCACTTTGGTCAAGTCACTTCATTGTTCTGTACCTCAGTTTCCTCATCTGTTAAAAGGGAATTCAAAACCTGTTCCATTCCGATTTAGACTGTGGGAACCACATGAGAATGAGACTGTGTCCTTAGTGGAAAGAGCCCGGGCTTAGAAGTCAGAGATTGTGGGTTCGAATCCCGGCTCTGCCACTTGTCGGCTGTGTGACTTTGAGCAAGTCACTTAACTACTTGGTGCCTCAGTTCCCTCATCTGGAAAATGGGGATGAAGACTGTGAGCCCCACGTGGGACAACCTAATTACCCTGTATCTACCCCAGTGCTTAGAACAGTGCTTGGCACATAGTAAGCGCCTAACAAATACCATCATTATTATTATTATTATCCCAGGGTTAAGAACTGTATGTGGCCTATCATGAGCACTTAAATAATTCTACTACTAGTATCATTATTATCATGATCATTATTATTATAATTTCATTCTCCCGCTCAAAGCCCAGAGGAAGGATCGCATCTGTTCAATGGGGAGACAGATAAGACAGAGGGAAAGCAGATGATTCAAAGATCTGAATCCACCCACACACGAATCACAGCCAGAAGGTGCAAAGAGACTGAAGAGGGGAGGTCAGGAGAGGGGACAGAGACAACCAGGAAGAAATAACCCAAATAACTTGTTCTTCCCTTTTTGAATTTAAAAGAAAAAGGGCCCTGGACTTTTCCTTTCTGTCTCTGTAGCTGAGAAGGAAGAAGAAAGGCTGACACTTGAGAGAACATTCACTGCTCTCTGTGGTCCCTGCTCAGCTGGTCTTAAAACGTTCATTCATTCCATTGCATTTGTTGAGCACTTACTGTGTGCAAAGGACTATACTAAGTCCTTGGGGGAGTACATTTGAACAGCAAACAGACGGATTCCTGGTGAGACAGACATTAATACGAATAAATGAATAGACTGCAGATATATGCAGATATATGTATTTGTGCTGCGGGGATGGGAGGGTGGATGAATGGAGGAGCAAGTAAGAGCAGCACAGAAGTGAGGGGGAGAAGAGGAGAGGAGGGTTTAGTTAGGGAAGGCTTCTTGGAGGAGATGGGTCTTCAGTCTCGCATCTCCTCCTGCCTTCAGGACATCTCCATCTGGATGTCCGCCCGCCACCTAAAGCTCAACATGTCCAAGACTGAACTCCTGGTCTTCCCTCCCAAACCCTGCCCTCTCCCTGACTTTCCCATCACTGTTGACGGCACTACCATCCTTCCCGTCTCACAAGCCCGCAACCTTGGTGTCATCCTCGACTCCGCTCTCTCATTCACCCCTCACATCCAAGCCGTCACCAAAACCTGCCGGTCTCAGCTCCGCAACATTGCCAAGATCCGCCCTTTCCTCTCCATCCAAACTGCTACCCTGCTCATTCAATCTCTCATCCTATCCCGTCTGGACTACTGCACCAGCCTTCTCTCTGATCTCCCATCCTCGTGTCTCTCTCCACTTCAATCCATACTTCATGCTGCTGCCCGGATTATCTTTGTCCAGAAACGCTCTGGGCATATTACTCCCCTCCTCAAAAATCTCCAGTGGCTACCAATCAATCTGCGAATCAGGCAGAAACTCCTCACTCTGGGCTTCAAGGCTGTCCATCACCTCGCCCCCTCCTACCTCACCTCCCTTCTCTCCTTCTACTGCCCAGCCCGCACCCTCCGCTCCTCCACCGCTGATCTCCTCACTGTACCTCGTTCTCGCCTGTCCCGCCGTCGACCCCCGGCCCACGTCATCCCCCGCGCCTGGAATGCCCTCCCTCTGCCCCTCCGCCAAGCTAGCTCTCTTCCTCCCTTCAAGGCCCTGCTGAGAGCTCACCTCCTCCAGGAGGTCTTCCCAGACTGAGCCCCTTCCTTCCTCTCCCCCTCATCCCCCTCTCCATCCCCCCATCTTACCTCCTTCCCTTCCCCACAGCACCTGTATATATGTATATATGGTTGTACATAGTTATTACTCTATTTTTATTTATTTATTTATTTTACTTGTACACTTCTATCCTATTTATTTTATTTTGTTGGTATGTTTGGTTCTGTTCTCTGTCTCCCCCTTTTAGACTGTGAGCCCACTGTTGGGTAGGGACTGTCTCTATGTGTTGCCAATTTGTACTTCCCAAGCTCTTAGTACAGTGCACTGCACATAGTAAGCGCTCAATAAATACGATTGATTGATTGATTGATTGATTTGAAGTGGGGGAGAGCAAAAATCCTGCACTGACAGTTGAAGAAGTCTCAGGAAGCCTTAGGCAGGGAAACCTGGAGTAAAGATGCTAAACCCGGAGCCCTCTAGTTAGAGTAGACGCATGGTAAATGCTAATGATGGATTTCCCATCTCTTCCCCGTCAGTCAATTGTATTTATTGAGCACTTACCATGTGCAGAGCAATGTATTAAGCACTTGGAAGAGTAAAATATAACAGACACATTCTCTTCTATTTATTTTATTAAAGATTATTATAGATTATCATAGATTTTATCATCTATAATTCTATTTTTATATTGATGTTATTGATGCCTATCTACTTGTTCTGTTATGTTTTGTTGTCTGTCTCCCTGCCTTCTAGACTGTGAGTCTGTTGTTGGGCAGGGTCTCTGTTGCCGAATTTTACTTTCCAAGTGCTTAGTACAGTGCTCTGCACACAGTAAGCTCTCAATTCATTCATTCATTCATTCATTCAATCGTATTTATTGGGCGCTTACTGTGTGCAGAGTACCGCACTAAATGCTTGGGAAATACAAGTCGGCAACATAGAGAGACGATCCCTACCCAACAACAGGCTCACTGTCTAGAAGGGGGAGACAGACAACAAAACAAAACATGTATACAGGTGTCAAAATTGTCAGAACAAGTTGAACAAATAGAATTATAGCTATATGCTCATCATTGATAAAATATATAGAGTAATAAATATTCACAAATATACACAAGTGCTGTGGGGAGGGGTACAGGGTAGGGCAGAGGGAGGGAGTGGGGGTGATGGGGAGGGGAGGAAGAGCAGAGGAAAAGTGGGGGTTCAGTCTGGGAAGGCCTCCTGGAGGAAGTTTGCCTGGTGTGTAACCTTGGTCAAGTCATTTCACTTCTCTGGGTCTCAGTTTCCTCATCTGTAAAAATGGGGATTCAATCCATGGGGATTCAATAAATATGATTGAATGAATGAATGAATGAATGCATGCATTCGTGAATGCATGAATGGATGAAATGTCCTCAACAAGCTTACAGTCTAGAGGGGGAGATGGACATTAATATAGATAAATACATTTAAAGATAAGGACATAAGTGCTGTGGAGCTTGGAGTGGGGATGAATAAAGGGAGCAAGTCAGAGCGAAGCAGAAGGAAGTGGAAGAAAAGGCAAAAAGGGTTTAGATATCCCAATAAATGTAGATTTCTTCTGGATTATATTTTCTACCTAGGAGTCACCGGAAGAAAGCCAACCTAGAAATTGAAATACCATTATTGTAAATCAATCAATAGTATCGAGAGCCTACAGTATTGAATCCACTAAACTTAGCGGTTGGGAGGGTCTGGTGGAGCCAGTAAACACAATTCCCTGCCCCCAGGAAGCATTACGGTCAGCAGCCAGTGCTGTCTGTGGAGGCATAAGAGGACAGGAGGGCAGAGCAGGTGAAAATCGGGAACCTTTCTTTGACACTTTTCCCCTCCAGGGACATGGCGTCTCCACCAGGCCCAAAGTCATTCTTCTCTGGTGCAGTCCTACCACCATTTTGTACTATCATCATCATCAATCGTATTTATTGAGCGCTTACTATGTGCAGAGCACTGTACTAAGCGCTTGGGAAGTACAAATTGGCAACATATAGAGACAGTCCCTACCCAACAGTGGGCTTCCAGGACCTCTGAGGCCTGGACCATTCAATCGTCTAGTGTGAGTCTGATATAGTCCCTTTCCTTGGCACTCCCGGGAAGGTCCAGCATTGTGCCATGAAGTCTTGTAGGTGGGCAGGAGTCCAAGGTGGGTTTTTCATTGGTGGAAGGGAAGGCCAGTGTTATTGTTATTTGAATGTGACCTCACTCATGAGAAAATTAAATTAGCAAGGAAGCTTTAAGTCCTTCCTTCCTTCCTTCCTTCCTTCCTTCCTTCCTTCCTTCCCTTCCCTTCCCTTCCCTTCCCTTCCCTTCCCTTCCCTTCCCTTCCTTTTTTCCTTTCCTTTCCTTTCCTTTCCTTTCCTTTCCTTTCCTTTCCTTTCCTTTCCTTTCCTTCCTTCCTTCCTTCCTTCCTTCCTTCCTTCCTTCCTTCCTTCCTCTGTTCTAAGCTCTGGGATAGATACAATGGAATCAGGTTGTCCCACGTGGGGCTCACAGTCTTAAGCCCCATTTTACAGATGAGGTAACTGAGGCACAGAGAAGTGAAGTGAATTGCCCAAAGTCACACAGCTGACAAGTAGTGGTGTCAGGATTTGAACCCATGACCTCTGACTCCAAAGCGCGTGCTCTTTCCACTGAGCCATGCTGCTTCTCTGCTTCTATTATTCTAAATATTCTAAATTATTCTATAAATAATAATATTTATTATTCTAAATATTCTAAATATTACTCTATTTATTTATTTATTTATTTTACTTGTACCTATCTATTCTATTTATTTTATTTTGTTAGTATGTTTGGTTTTGTTCTCTGTCTCCCCCTTCTAGACTGTGAGCCCACTGTTGGGTAGGGACTGTCTCTATATGTTGCCAGCTTGTACTTCCCAATCGCTTAGTACAGTGCTCTGCACACAGTAAGCGCTCAATAAATACGATTGATTGATTGATTGATTGATTCCTTCCTTCCTTCCTATTTACTGAACACTTACTATGTGCAAGGCACTGTACTAAGAGCTTGGAAAGTACAAATCAGCAACAGAGACATTCCCTGCCCACAATGGGCTCACAGTTTAGAAGGAGGGGAGACAGACAAAACAAGATAAAAAGTAAACAGGCATTAATATGAATATATAATTTATATATATATATATATATATATAATTATAAATATGTACATATATATACAATCTATCTATTCTGCTCCTCTATCCTGCCTTAGCTACCCTTAGTCATTCTCAGGGTCCTTCCGTTTCCCTCTATCCTTCCTCCACTACCTCCATCCTCCTCCTCATGGTACTGCCCTTCCCTGAAGTTCCTCCTTCTATTCCTGGGTTTCTGTCTCCGTGCCCTCTGCTTCTCTCTGACCTTCACCGGCAAATTCTTTCCTACTCCGCCTTCTTCCCGTGACCTGTGCCACCACCTCCGTCTTGCTCCGAAAAACCGCCAGAGGAAACAAGCCTCAGAAATCCACCAGAGAATAGATCAAATCTCAGATGATTTGATCTTCTCCAAGCCTGGCTGAGGAAAGCAGAGCATAATTGGAAAAGCAATTAAAGTTTAAAAAAGCGGCAGTCCACGACTATAGACAAAAGTCATTTCCATTGTTCTGCTAGTTATGATTGTGCTGTTGTTAAAAAATCTGCAAACATGGCACCCACAGAGGACCCCTTAACTGCCCACATCTTCGTCTAATTGATGTTTGTCCACATTGGAGAATGGTTTCTATATTTATCTTAAAAAAACACAATCGTTATTTTCACGTTCACTATCTCATTTGCATGTTTTCGTAAACAAAAGCCACCCATGAATTACGAAGAATCTGGATGAGCCAAACCTTCATTTTTCAATTAACCAGAGCAATGGAGAACAATGGGCATAAACTCGGTCTGGGATCTTTTTGATTAAGATTTAAGGGTTTGAGCAGGAGAATCCACACCTTTGGCAGAAGCAAACTTGGTTTAGCCGTGAGTTGTTGATAATAATCTTTGTGGACAGGGAATGTCACTTTTTGCTGTTGCAGTGTCCTTTCCCAAGAGCTTAATATAGTGCTCTGCACCCAGAAAGCGCTCAATAAATACGATTGAATAAATGAATAATAATAATAATAATAATGCTAATGATGGTATTTTGAATGGTATTTATTAAGCGCTTACTATGTACCAGGTCCTGTACTAAGCGCTGGGGTGGGTTCAGTCCCTGTCTCACATGGGTTGCACAGTCTCAATCCTCATTATACAGATGAGGTGACTGAGGCCGAGAGAAGTGAAGTGACTTGTCCAAGGTCACACAGCAGACAAGTGGCAGAGCCAGGATTAGAACCCATGACCTTCTGACTCCGAGGCCTGTGCTCTACTCACTGCATCGTGCTGCTTGTCTGTTAGAGTGCTTATAATAAAAATAATAACAAGAAGAAGAAGAATGATGACATTTATTAAGTGCTTACTATGTGCAAAGCACTGTTCTAAGCACTGGGGAGGTTACAGGGTGATCAGGTTGTCCCACGGGGGGCTCACAGTCTTCATCCCCATTTTACAGATGAGGTAACTGAGGCACAGAGAAGTGAAGTCACTTGCCCAAAGTCGCACAGCTGACAATTGGCGGAGGCAGGAATCGAACCCATGACCCCGACTCCAATACCCGGGCTCTTTCCACTGAGCCACGCTGCTTTTATGTGTCAAGCACTGTTTTGAGCACTGATGCAGATATGAGATCATCAGTTTGGACACAGTCCCAGCCCCATATGGGGCTCAAAGTCTTAATCCCCATTATACAGATGAGGGAACTGAGGACCAGAGAAGTGAAGTGGCTTTCCCAACATCACGGAACAGCAAGTGGCCGAGGTAGGATAGACACCATCTAGGTGGATTTGAGAATGGGACACGACATCTTCCAATGCAGCGGGGCAGATTTTCCAGAAATAATCCATCATGGAACACCTGTGTAGACATTCCCTGTGTGGGAATGCCTCCCCTCCACCTTACCTCCTTCCCCTCCTCACAGCACCTGTATATATGCATATATGTTTGTATGCATTTATTACCCTATTTATTTATTTATTTTACTCGTACATATTTATTCTACTTATTTTATTTTGTTAATATGTGTTGTTTTGTTCTCTGTCTCCCCCTTCTAGACTGTGAGCCCGCTGCTGGGTAGGGACTGTCTCTATATGTTGCTAACTTGGACTTCCCAAGCGCTTAGTACAGTGCTGTGCACACAGTTAGTGCTCAATAAATATGATTGAATGAATGAATGAATGGGATAGTTGATTACTGCAAGGCCCTGACTCAGACTTTGGCATGTGACTGGCATATCTGTTGACTCTCCTTGGCAGCTGAATACATTGAAGAAACCTGCCAATATAGACACCAATAATGATAATGATAATAATAATAATCAATCAATCATATTTGAGTATTCGCTGTGTGCACAACAATGTATTAAGCACTTGTACTTCCCAAGTGCTTAGTAGCGTGGCTCAGTGGGAAGAGCCCGGGCTTTGGAGTCAGAGGTCATGGGTTCAAATCCCGGCTCTGCCAATTGTCAGCTGTGTGACCATGGGCAAGTCACTTAGCTTCTCTGTGCCTCAGTGACCTCATCTGTAAAATGGGGATTAAGACTGTGAGCCCCACACGGGACAATCTGATCACCTTGTATCCTCCCCAGCACTTAGAACAGTGCTTTGCACATAGTAAGAGCTTAACAAATGCCATCATTATTATTATTATTATTATTACAGTGCTCTGCACACAGTAAATGCTCAATAAATATGATTGAATGAATAATCAAACAATCATTCAGTCATATATATTGAGTGCTTACTGTGTGCAGAGCACTGTATTAAGCTCTTGGGAGAGTACAATAGAACAATAAACACATTCCCAGCCCACAGAAAGCTTACAGTCTAGAGGGGGAGACAGACTTTAATATAAATAAATAAATTACAGATGTGGGTGTAAGGGCTGTCGGGATGCACACAATTTATTCTGTATTTTCTATGGGATAGATACAAGGGTAGATACAAGATCATACGGCTTCAACTATCATCTCTACGCTGATGACACCCAAATCTCCATCTCTGCCCCGGCTCTCTCTCCCTCCCTTCAGGCTCATGTCTCCTCCTGCCTTCAAGACATTTCATCAGGAGTTCAAGAGTTTTATCAGGCAAAAACTCCTCACTCTCGGCTTCAAGGCTGTCCATCCCCTCACCCCCTCCTACCTCACCTCCCTTCTCTCCTTCTCCAGCCCAGCCCACACCCTCCGCTCCTCTGTCACTAATCTCCTCACCGTTAGGCCTCGTTCTCGCCTGTCCCACCGTCGACCCCCGGCTCACGTCCTCTTCCTGGCCTGGAATGCCTTCCCTCATCATCATCATCATCAATCGTATTTATTGAGTGCTTACTATGTGCAGAGCACTGTACTAAGCGCTTGGGAAGTACAAATTGGCAACATATAGAGACAGTCCCTACCCAACAGTGGGCTCACAGTCTAAAAGGGGGAGACAGAGAACAAAACCAAACATACTAACAAAATAAAATAAATAGAATAGATATGTACAAATAAATTAAATAAATAAATAAATAGAGTAAAAAAATATGTACAAACATATATACAAATATACAGGTGCTGTGGGGAAGGGAGGGAGGTAAGATGGGGGGATGGAGAGGGGGACGAGGGGGAGAGGAAGGAAGGGAAGGCCTCCTGGAGGAGGTGAGCTCTCAGCAGGGCCTTGAAGGGAGGAAGAGAGCTAGCTTGGCGGATGGGCAGAGGGAGGACATTCCAGGCCCGGGGGATGGGCATTCCAGGCCCAGTCCCTCTGCCCATCCATCTCTTCCTCCTTTCAAGGCCCTACTGAGAGCTCACCTCCTCCAGGAGGCCTTCCCAGACTGAGCCCCCTCCTTCCTCTCCCCTTCCCCATCCCCCCCCGCCCTACCTCCATCCCCTCCCCACAGCACCTGCATATATGTTTGTACAGATTTATTACTCTATTTATTTTACTTGTACATATTTACTATTCTATTTATTTTATTTTCTTAATATGTTTTGTTTTGTTGTCTGTCTCCCCCTTCTTGACTGTAAGCCCACTGTTGGGTAGGGACTGTCTCTATATGTTTCCAACTTGTACTTCCCAAGCACCTTAGTACAGTGTGCTGCACACAGTAAGCGCTCAATAAATAGGATTGAATTAAAGAATGAATTGAGCTCAAATCCTGGCTTCCTTGAGTACTAGGGTTGGAGACTTCCAGAGTAGCTAGTAGTGACTCTTTCCCATCCAGGTAAGGATGTAATCATTGAAATTATCCATTCTTTTAATGATAACCTCACTATTTAACTCTTACTCCTGGGATTGGAAGTCAGGAGACCTGGCTTCTAATTCCATCTCCACTGTATACCTGCAGGGTGACCTTGGGCAAGTCATTAGCGAAGTCTCAGTTTCATCATCTGCAAATTGGGAATAACATACCTGCTCTAATATCTTACAGCACTTACACACTGGGCTCTTTGTGGGACAGGAACTGCATCCAGGCTGATTGTCTCTATCCACCCTATCGCAGTGGCTTTTTGTCATTGTTGTTTTGTAATGGTATTTGTTAAGCAACACTGTGTAATGGATAGAGCTTGAGCCTGGGTGTCAGAAGGTCATGGGTTCTAATCCCGGCTCCACCACTTGTCTGCTGTGTGATCTTGGGCAAGTCACTTCATGTCTCTGGGCCCCATCTGCAAAATGGGGATTGAGACTGAGCCCCACATGGGACAGGGACTGTTTCCAACTCGATTTGCTGAACAGAGAAAGCCCTTAAAAAATACCATAATCACTATCATTCGTGTTATTATTAAGCATTTATTATGTGCCAGGCACTGTACTAAATGCTGAGACAGATATAAGTTGATCTGTTTTCACGCAGTTCATATCCCAAGTGGGGCTCACAATCTCAATCCCTATTTTCCAGATGAAATAACTGAGGCTCAGAGAAGTGAAGTGACCTGCCTAAGGTCACACAGCAGACAAGTGGCAGAGCCAGGATTAGAAACTCGGTCCCTCTCACCTGTGCTCTATCCACTAGGCCCTGCTGGAGCACCGGGTGAATTTTGAACTTTTATGTTCTATGTATTGATTCTGTTTCATTTTCATACTGTGTCTGCCACCAAACACTCCCCTGCTTTTCACTGTGAGCCTCTGGACTTCTCTAGTACGGCTTTTACGTAGCTCTTAGTGCAGTGCTCTGCACAAAATACCACATTAAACACTCTATGGTTTCAGATTTAAATGCAAAGTAATCATTTCAGATGTTTAAATGGGAGGTTATTTTGCAATTTCATAACCATAAATCTCAGATTCATTGGCCACTGTCACCAGTAACACATATTTAGAATGAAAAGACCTCAGCGATCACAAGGGAGGAATATGTTACACTGCTATGTCCTTGTTTGAAACGATGAATGCGTTTAAGATGACATTCACTGTAGATATGCCCAGATTAGAGTAGAAGTTTGTGAATCACAATCTACCCCTGGAAATCTAATGATAATCCACACTGTCAGATTCCTGCTTTCCTAATATTCTCCATCCCGAAATGATGGCAGGCATGTCCTCTCAGAATGGGGAAATCTTAGAGCAGGTTAGCAGGTAGAGGACAGAGAGCTTGCAATTGATTTGTGATTAAAAAGACAAAGGGAACAATTCTACAGCCCTCGGGCCAGGAAAATCATGATTTTTTTCACAGAGTCCAGAAAGGAGAGTGACTTCAGTCTTCCGATAAGAATCAGGAAATTGGACGTTGGGCCTCAAAGCCTGCTATAGAATGGTCAGTGGCTTCAGCTGCGGGAGCATTGATTTTCTCTTTGCCTTAATTTTTCCACTTTAAAATGAAGATGATGTACACTGTTAGACATAACAGACAAATTAAAGGATCGAGTGAATGTATTCTGTGCCACAGTGAAGCTGTGAACTTTCTTCTCCAACAACCCAGCATCGGCTTTAGAGAGCCGGGGCCAACAAGAGTTTTCCTTGTCAAGAACATATTCTTGCAAATATTGATCGAATCATCAATTAAATTTAACGAGTGTCTTCTGGGTACAGAGCACCTGGAAGGTTTGATGTCGGCGATCTGAGCTTACTGAGTTCAGGTGTCCCTGTAGCTCATTCCAGGTCTCGGATCTATTTTAGGGATGTCCAATGAGGGTTGGGAACACCCCAAATGGTGACTTTCCGGCCTGTTTCCTCTGAGACCTGGATCCTCCCAGTTCCCACCCTCTCCTTAAAATGCCTGCCTTTTTTTGTTTATTTGTTGTTTTGGTGTTTGTTAAGCTCTTATTATGTGCCTCACACTGCACTAAGCCCTGAGTTTTCATCAGGCAAAAACTCCTCACTCTCAGCTTCAAGGCTCTCCATCACCTCGCCCTCCCTTCTCTCCTTCTCCGGCCCAGCCCGCACCCTCCGCTCCTCTGCCGCTAATCTCCTCACCGTGCCTCGTTCTCTCCTGTCCCACTCTCCTGTCCCACCGTCGACCCCCGGCCCACGTCATCCCCCTGGCCTGGAATGCCCTCCCTCCACACATCCGCCAAGCTAGCTCTCTTCCTCCCTTCAAAGCCCTACTGAGAGCTCACCTCTTCCAGCAGGCCTTCTCAGACTGAGCCCCCTCATTCCTCTCCCCCTGCTCCCCCTCCCCATCCCACTGCCTTACCTCCTTCTCCTCCCCACAGCACCTGTGTATATGTTTGTACAGATTGATTACTCTATTTATTTTACTTGTACATATTTACTATTCTATTTATTTTATTTTGTTAATATGTGTAGTTTTGTTGTCTGTCCCCCCCTTCTAGACTGTGAGCCCGCTGTTGGGTAGGGACCGTCTCTATATGTTGCCGACTTGTCCTTCCCAAGCGCTTAGTACAGTACTCTGCACACAGTAAGCGCTCAATATGATTGAATGGATGAATGAGTAGGTACAAGATAATGAATCAGGTAGTGCACAGCTCACAATCTTAATCCTCATTTTGCTGATGAGGTGACTTAGGTACAGACAATTTAAGTGACATTCCCAAAGTCACAGAGTGGACTAGTGGAGGAGTAGGGATTAGAACCCAGGTCCTTCTGATTCCCAGACCCGTGTTCTATCCAGTAGGATACGCTGCTTTTCAAGCTGCTTTTCTTCTTCTTTCCCTCAGTAGTAGTAGAAGTTGTAGTAGTAGTAATGATAGTAGCTTTTTGTGGGCAGGGAACGTCTACCAACTCTGTTATATTGTACTCTCCCAAGTGCTTAGGACAGTGTTTCGCACACAGCAAGCTCTCATTACACATGATTGATGGATTGATTAATAATAGCATTTCTTAAGCACTTACGTTCTGAACACTGGGAAAGACAAAATACACAGGTGAAATTAGACATGATCCCTCTTCCTTGAGGAACCCACAATCTCAATATGAAAAAATGAAATATTTCTGTCTTTGGAGGTGAAGCTTATGCAGATTTGAGGGTAAAATATAATTTTCTCCTGTAAAATGTATTTCGGGAAATGCACCCAGCCACTATTTCCCTTGGTCTCCCTGTGCGCAGCAAGCATTGACCAGCTCCGGATCTGATGGAGAAATGGGGAAAAAAAAATCTTTGTTCTTGTAAAAAATACTCTTCCATGTAGCCAGATGATGTTATTTTAAGAGAGTTCAGTAGCTGACAGCATTATAAGCCTGGGTTATCTGCACACCCCAAGAACCTCTTCTTTCAGAAGGGAGATGATGCTATTTTCTTGTCACAGATGACTCTGTGACTGCAGGAGTTAGTAGCATAGACAGGAGATTTTCATAGAGGAGAGGGAATAGGCGTTGCATGGCAGGGACAGAGAAATCAATAACTCTGATATGCAAGCCCCGTTGGTTACAGTGCAGTTTTCCATTTTCTACTCAGCGAGATAGTGAGTGATTCACTGAAGGAGGAGCTGGGACAAGATCGCAGGAGACAGACTCTCTCTCTCTCTCCCCCCACACGCACCCTTTCTCTCTTTCCCTCCCAACCTTTCCCAACAGAGTAATAAGGATTGTTCTAAGCAGGGAGCAGTTTTATGTCTGCAGTATCATCACCCAGGAAAAGCCTTCTGTCGGGTGGATTGGAAGTATGGCTGAGTCAACTCAGTTGGATGATTACTCAGAGATTATTGTGAATTTCTTAGCAGTTTTGAAATGTCCAGATGGTGTGGAGTGTTGTAATAAGCTCATGTTAAACCTAGATGGGGATTCTGCCCTTGAGCTGTTTGCCATCCGAATGAAGAAATGAAACACACAACAGAGCAATTATCAGTCGATCGATAAATAAGTATTCTAGGTTAGCTACGTGCAAAACACAGTACCATAGGATTGGAGTGCAACAGAGATGTGAGAGACCTCATTTCTGCCCAGAAGGAACTTTTGATTTAATGCAGGAGGCAGACATAAAGCAATTTATAAAGAGTAAGAAGTGGTTAAATATTAGAGCGGGTACATCAATAGCAATCAATCAGTGGTATTGCTTCAGTTCTAACTTTTGTATAATACGTTCAAAAATGTAACAGATATTTGTGAGTGCATAAGTGATAGTTGGGTGTGTGCAACCTATGGAGAAAAAAAAATGATTGGGGAAAGCTGCTTAGAGGAGGAGGGAATTCCAGAAGGAATTTGAAGATGGGAAGAGCCAAGGGATGGTGGATTTGGAGGAGTGAAGTCCCAGCAGGAGGAAGAGTATGAGCCAATAAATATTTAGCAAATACCATTATTATTAATGTTACTATCATCATCATCATCCAAGAGTCAGAGGTGGGAGACTAAAAAATGAAGTAAAGTGAGAAGGTGATCATTGGAGAAACCAAGAGTATGAGCTGGGATAAGTTCATTCATTCTTTCATTCCATCGTATTTATTGAGCTGTACTAAGCGCTTGGAAAGTACAATTTACAAGAAGCAGCGTGGCTCCGTGGAAAGATCATGGGCTTTGGAGTCAGAGGTCATGGGTATAAATCCCGACTCTGACAATTGTCAGCTGTGTGACTTTGGGCAAGTCACTTAACTTCTCTGTGCCTCAGTTACCTCATCTGTAAAATGGGGATTAAGACTGTGAACACCCCGTGGGACAACCTGATCACCTTGTAATCTCCCCAGTGCTTAGAACAGTGCTTTGCACATAGTAAGCACTTAATAAATACCATCATCATTATGATTATTACAATTTGGCAGCAGATAGAGACAATCCTTCCCCAACAACAGGCTCACAATCTAGAAGTTGGAGAAAAAGCATACACAGGGAAAGGTAAGTGCATTGATTGAGTGCCTGTTTGATATGGAGATGTGTAGAAATACGTGGTCAGAACATTTCAGAAAACAGTCATCTGGGCAGCAGAATGAACCAAGAAGTGGGAATGTGAGAGACTGAATAAGTACGATCGAATAACGTTATTTACTACAATCCTCAAGACCCTCAGGGAACGGAATAATATAGGAAAGAACAAAGTTAAAAGCAGAACTGGTTAAAATCGTAATTTGGGAGAGGTCCTCCGCTTGAAGCAGCATCGCCTAGTGGGTTGAGCTCAGGCCTGGGGATCAGAAGGACCTGGGTTCTAATCTCGGCACCGCCACTTGTTGCTGATGTGACCTGTATATATGTATATATGTTTGTATGTATTCATTTTACTTGTACATATCTATTCTATTTATTTTATTCTGTTAGTATGTTTTGTTTTGTTCTCTGTCTCCCCCTTCTAGACTGTGAGCCCACTGTTGGGTAGGGACCGTCTCTATATGTTGCCAACTTGTACATCTCAAGAGCTTAGTACAGTACTCTGCACATAGTAAGCGCTCAATAGATACGATTGAATGAATGAATGAAGGCTAGGAAGTCTGTGAGGATACCCTTTCCTCTGCATCTAAACTGTTACCATGCTGATTCAAGCACTTATCCTAAGCCCCCTCCTCGATCACTGCATCAGCCTCCTCGCTGACCTCACTGTCGCCTGCCTCTCCCTGCTACACTCCTGACTTCACTCTGCTGCATAGATCATTTTACTCAAACAAATCCTCAGTCCAAATTTCCTCACTCTGCAGGAACCATCGATGGTTGCCCATGCATCTCCCCTTTCCCACAGAAACTCTGAATCATTGGCTTTAAGGCATTCAATCAACTCTCCTCTCCCCTACCTCATCTCGTCTATTTGATCTCCTACTAAAGCCCAGATGACACATCTTGCCTCTATAATGCCAACTGAGTGGCTCAGGGAAAAGAGCGCAGGCTTAGGAGTCAGAAGTCCTGGGTTGTAATCCCGGCTCCCCAGCATGTCTGCTGTAGGACCTTGGGCAAGTCACTTAACTTCTCTGAGCCTCATTTACCTCATCTGGAAAATGGGGATTAAGACTATGAGCCCCATGTGGGATACATGATCACCTTGTATCCCCCCAGCGCTTAGAAAGGAGCTTTGCACATAGTAAGTGCTTAACAAATGTCATTATTATTATTATTATTATTATGTTTATTATTCATTCAATTCCACTGTGGGCAGGAATTGTCTCTGTTGCTGAATTGTGTTTTCTAAGTGATTAGCTCAGTGCTCTGCACAGAATAAGTGCTTAATAAATGCGATTGAATAATAATGATGGTATTTGCTAAGTGCTTACTATGTGCCCAGCACCGTTTTAAGCACTAGGATAGATACAAGTAATCAGGTTGTCTTCATGGGGCTCACAGTCTTAATCCTCACTTTACAGATGAGGTAATTGAGGCATAGAAAAGTTAAGTGACTTAACCAAAGTCACACAGCTGACAAGTGGCAGAGCTGGGGATTAGAACCCAGGACCTCTGACTCCCAAGCCCAAGCTCTTTCCACTAGGCCACGCTGCTTTCATTGAATGAGTGAACGAATTCAATCATATTTATTGAGTGCTTCCTGGGTGCAGAGCACTGTATTAAGCACTTGGGAAAGTACAACACAACAATAAGCATCATCTATCCCTCCATTGACTCCTCACCCAAACCCTCTCTCTGTTCTGGAACTTCTTCTATCTTCATATCCAACAGACCACCATTTTCCCACCTTCAAATCCCTCCTAAAATCAGATTTTCTCCAAGAAGCCCTGCCTGACAAACCACTCTTTTCCTTAACTTTTCCACCTCCCCTCTATATTTAGATCTCTACCCAATAAGCAGTTGCTATTCAGCCCCCACAACACTTATGTCCTTATCTTTAAATGCTACCATTTTCCCTAGTGGTAATTTATTTTAACATCCGTCTACCCCTCTAGAACAGAAGCTCAGTTTGTGCAGGGATTGTGTCTACCAAATCTGTTGTATGGTATTTTCCTAAACACTTAGTACAGTGCTCTACGCACAGTAAATGCTCAATGAATACCATTGGTTGACCAACTGAATGAGGACTGGTTTAGAACGATGGCTAGTGGGATACAGAGGAAAGGGCACTTTCAGGAAATGTTTTTGGAAAAAAAATCACCACCAACAGCAGCAGAATTTAGTGAGAACGGATGTGATTATTGGGAGGGAGTGAGGAGTCCCAAATCATGTGAAGCTTACAGATTTCAGAGATAAAGAGGTATTCATTCATTCATTCATTCATTCATTCATTCAATTGTATTCCTTGAGCGCTTACTGTGTGCAGAGCACTGTACTAAGCACTTGGGAAGTACAAGTTGGCATCATATAGAGATGGCCCCTACTCAACAGTGGGCTCACAGTCTAGAAGGGGGAGACAGAGAACAAAACAAAACAAAACAAAACGCCTCTATAGGCACTGAGACCGTGAGCCCCATGTGGGACAGTGACTGGGTCCAACCGAAATGCCTGTGTCCACCCCAGGGCTTAGTACAATGCCTGGCACATAGTAGACGCTTAACGAATGAGAGCTCACCTCCTCCAGGAGGCCTTCTCAGACTGAGCCCCCTCCTTCCTCTCCCCCTCCCCATCCCCCCCCGCCCTACCTCCTTCCCCTCCCCACAGCACCTGTATATATGTTTGTACAGATTGATTACTCTATTTTACTTGTACATACTTACTATTCTATTCATTGTATTTTGTTAATATGTTTTGTCTTGTCTGTCTCCCCCTTCTAGACTGTGAGCCTGTTGTTGGGTAGGGATCGTCTCTATATGTTGCCAACTTGTACTTCCCAAGCGCTTAGTACAGTGCTCTGCACACAGTAAGTGCTCAATAAAGACGATTGAATGAATGAATGAATGAATGAGCACCATAACAGTAATGATAATAATGAAGGAAAGGAGCCAGAAAAAAAACACCTTCTGAAATTCCTCCTCTTCCAGGAAAACTTCCTGGATTAATTTATTTTATCCCCAAGTCGTATCCTCCCATTTGCACCATCTAAACACTTAGACACTCCCAACCCCCAAAGTCCTTCCATACAAAACGACTTTCACTTTTCTCTCTGAGCACTGACTCATCCAGGGACAGAGCTTCCCACTGACTTCATCCTCCAATCCACAGTTCACTTTATAGTGGTTATTGAGCACTTACTGTGTGCAGAGCACTGTACTAAGCACTAGGGAAAGTATAACATGCGGAGTGAGTAGATACAATCCCTGCCCACAAGGGAACCATGGCCTAGCATAAAAAATCCTTGGCCTTGGAGACAGAGGACCTAGATTCATAATCCTTGCTCTGCCACTTTCATTCATTCATTCAATCGTATTTATTGAGCGCTTACTATGTGCAAAGCACTGCTCTAAGCACTGGGGGGATACAAGGTGATCAGGTTGTCCCACGTGGGGCTCACAGTCTTCATCCCCATTTTACAGATGAGGTCACTGAGGCTCAGAGAAGTGAAGTGACTTGCCCAAGGTCACACAGCAGACATGTGGCGGAGCCGGGATTCGAACCCATGACCTCTGACTCCAAAGCCCGGGTTCTTCCCACTGAGCCATGCCACTTCTCTGCTGTGTGACCGTGGGCAAGTCACTTCATTTCTCTGGGCCTCAGCTACCTCATCTATAAAATGGGGATTAAGACTGTGAGCCCCATATGTGTATTCAACCGGATTAGCTTGTTTCATCATCATCTTCATCAATCGTATTTATTGAGCACTTACTATGTGCAGAGCACTGTACTAAGCGCTTGGGAAGTACAAATTGGCAACATATAGAGACAGTCCCTACCCAACAGTGGGCTCACAGTCTAAAAGGGGGAGACAGAGAACGAAACCAAACATACTAACAAAATAAAATAAATAGAATCTACCCTAGCACTTAGTACACTGCTCTGCACACAGTAAGCACTCAATAAATATGATTGAATGAATGAATACAGTTCCTGACACATAATAAGCCCTTAAGTATGATAAAAAAAAATAAACTTACAGTCCATAGGGGGAGGAAAACATTAAATAGATCAGGTATAGAGGAAATAGTAGAGTATAAAAAGATTTACATAAGTGCAGTGGGGCTGGGGTGGAAAATCTAAGTACATAAGGGATTCACAGCCAATTGCAGAGTTGACCCAGAGAGAATGGTGAATAAGGGAAAGTGCTTAGTCTTGTAATTTCATATCTGTCTTCCCTGTTACAATTTCCCCTATCTCTAAGCTACTTGATTAGATGGTTTGACAGGCTGTAAACTCCTTGAAGACAGGCATTGTGTCATTCAATGCTATCCTGCTCAGCCAAGTGCTTAGTACTTTCGGTTGGTGCATTGCTCTTTGTATAATACTTCCTCTTGATTAATGCTAAGTATTGAAATAAATGCCATTGATTGACTGAAATACACACGAGTGCTGGAAATGAGCCCAAGGGGAAGGGTAATGAAGGTCAGTCAGAAAAGCCTCCCTTAACACAAACCAGAAGGGGGGCAATGAAGTGTCACAGCTTAAATTCTGCCAGGTAATTCCCTGAGATTGAATTCCAAGTGCAAACGTTAAGTGCCTTCCTCTGAACCACGAAGGTTTGACTTTCAAACAGAAGCTACCGGGATCAAGAACCATCCATCACCCTAATGTCCGAGACTAAACTGTGGAAAGTAAAGCAAAATTAAACCATACAGTGGTTCATTAACCATGTACACAGTTTTGCTCCCGGAATTAATAGATGCAAAGTCAGAGCCCGGGGATTTTTCAATCCTTTAACGCTCGGACAGAAAAGGGTGGAAAATTTAGAATGGAAAAAGTTGAATCCAGCCCAAACGTCAATTCACAGTATACAAAAACGAGTTGGGGTGATGTAGTTGTCTGTGTGTGTGTGTCTATTGGCATTCAGTTTAAGTCACTCAAGAGGATTTAATTGATTATCAAACCCAAGTCAAACTGGAAAATGAAAATCGTGTCAAACATTTTATAAAGTTCTTCTAGCCTGTGAGCCCGCTTTCGGGTAGGGACCGTCTCTATATGTTGCCAAATTCTACTTCCCAAGCGCTTAGTACAGTGCTCTGCACGACTGAATGAATAAAGTTTATTTTCTTTTACTCCCAATAGCTCCCCATCAAAGCTCCAGCTTCTATCTCTTCAACTCCCACTGCTGCAACCTCTAAACTCTTAGGAGCTCCAAATGACTTTAGCATGAATTTCCACCACTTACCTAATTAATTTCATATTGACTCCTATTTGTAATTTATTTTAGAGTCCCTCTTCCTCACTAGACTGAGAGTTGCTGGAGGTTAGAGATCCTGTCTCCTATTGTCCTCTTACAACATTTGGTGCAGGGCTCTGTCACAATACTCATTCAGTAAATCCAGTTGACCCATTTTTGAAGGATTTTCACTTAATAAATTCAAGGAAAGAATTGATTTTCATGGCAGGTGGAAACAGTTATGAAAACGAACCAGCTTTCTAAATCCAAATGCTGAATATTTAATTATTCATTTTCATAGGTGTTCTTTTTCTCTCAGCTTCTCCACTGCATTACCGAGGAATATGGAGGGGCAGATTTTCCTAGCATATAACTAGAAATGGTGCGGCTTAGTGGAAAGAGCTTGGGCTTGGAAGTCAGAGGTCATGGGTTCTAATCCTGCCTCCGCTACATGTCTGCTGTGTGACCTTGGGCAAGTCACTTAACTACTCTGTGCCTCAGTTCCCTCATCTGTAAAATGGGGATTAAGACTGTGAGCCCCACGTGGGACAATCTGATTACCTTGTATCTACCCCAGAGTTTAGAACAGTGATTGGCACATAGATGGTATAAACAAAGAAGCAGCGCTTCTTTGTAGCAGCAGCAGCAGCAAAGAAGCAGCAGAACAGTGCTTTGCACATAGTAAGTGCTTAATAAATGCCATTATTATTATTAATAATAATAAATACCATCATCATTATTATTATTATTAGACATTATTCTTTCTCAAGCACTTAGGGACATTTCTCTCCCCCTTTAGACTGTAAGCTCCTTGTGGTCAGGGAATGTGTCTACCAACACTGTTATACTTTACTTCTAATACTAATAACAATGATTACGGTTTTAGTTAAGCACTTATGCATTAAGCACTATACTCAGCAGTAGGGAAGAGACAAGCTAATCAGATCCCACGTGGGCTGCCAGTCGAAGTAGGAGCGAGAGCAGATATTGAATATCTATTTTTCAGATGAGGGGACTGAGCACAGCAGACAAATGGCAGAGCTGAAATCAATAATAATAATAATAATGTCGGTATTTGTTAAGCGCTTACTAGGTGCCAAGCACTGTTCTAAGTACTGGGGTATATACAGGGTAATCAGGCTGTCCCACGTAGGGCTAACAGTTTTCATCCCCATTTTACAGATGAGGTTGCTGAGGCACAAAAAATTAAGTGACTTACCCAAGGTCACACAGCTGACAATTGGTGGAGCCAGGATTAGAACCCAGGACCTCTTACTTCCAGGCCTGTGCTCTGTCTACTAGGCCATGTTCTGCTCCCAAGTACTTGGCACATAGTAAGTGCTTAACAAATACCATTATTATTATTATTATTGTTATTATTATTAATATGATGTTCTGCACACATTGTATGTTCAATAAATATGATGGATTGATTGACTAATCTTTCAGCTCTATTGTACTTTCTCAAGCACTTAGTACAGTGTTCTATACACATTAAGCACTCAGTAAATACCCCTGATTGATACAGAGCTGTGCATATAATAGGTACTCAATAATTACTATTAATTGGCTAATGGAGTCTCCTTCTCAAATTAGTACAGTTCATTTTTTTTTACCTCCTCAGCCTTACCCTCATTCCCTCTGAACATCATCTGATTTCTAAAAACTTTTTTCAAATTCATCATTTTTTCATTTTTGTTTTTTTCTAAATGGTATTTTTTAAGTGCTTACTATGTGACAGGCACGTACTAAATTCTGCAGTACAACTGTGAAACCGTCGTTGGGTAGGAACTGTCTCTATATGTTGCCAACTTGTACTTCCCAAGCGCTTAGTACAGTGCTCTGCACACAGTAAGTGCTCAATAAATATGATTGAATGAATGAATGAATGAATGAATACAATCTAATCGTGTTGCATCCACTCTCATGTGGGGCTCACAGTCTTTGAGGTTACTTTGAATTTCATTTCTACCATCAAAAGACTTCCCAAACGCTACCAAATTGGCATCTTTTGCAAACAAATGGCTCAAACCTAGATTCCTTCATCCGGGTCACCAAAGCAAATATTACAAAGAACTGATTTTGAGATTCTTAGACCTCATTCAATAGTAATAATGATAGCATTTATTAAGCGCTTACTATGTGCAAAGCACCGTTCTAAGCACTGGGGAGGTTACAAGGTGATCAGGTTGTCCCACGGGGGCTCACAGTCTTCACTCCCATTTTACAGATGAGGGAACTGAGGGGCCCAGAGAAGTGAAATGACTTGCTCAAAGTCACACAGCTGGCAATTGGCAGTGCTCTGCTCACAGTAAGCACTCAAAAAATACCATCAGTTGGTGGATGTAAGCTCTTTTTTACCTACTGTATTTAACTCTTCTAAGCATTTAGTACAGTGCTTTTGGAGGAGATGTGCCTTCAATAAGGCTTTGAAGTGGGAGAGAGTCATTGTCTGGTGGATTTGAGGAAGGAGGACACTCCAGCCCAGAGGCAGGATGTGGGCGAGGGCTTGGCGATGAGTGAGAAGTCTAGCACTTAAAGGAGGGAAGTTTGTTGGGTGGGTTGTACTAGGAGAGTAGCAGGGCGAGGTAAGAGCAGGCAAGGTGATGGACTGATTTAAAGCCAATGCTGAGGAATTTTCGTTTGATGCAGAGGAGGATGGACACCTGCCAGATTTTTCTGAGGAGCGGGGAGACACGTCCTGAATATTTTTGTAGAAAAATGATACAGGCAGCAGAAGGAAGTATGGATGGGATTGGGGAAAGATAGGAGGATAGAGGTCTGCCACGGGGCTGAAGACAGGAGGAAATGTGAGAGTCAGAGAGGGAGAGAAATCAGGGCTGGAGATGGAGATTTGGAGATCGTTCACCTAGAGGTGGTAGTTGAAGCCATGGAATTGAATTGATTCATTCAATCGTATTTATTGAGCACTTACTGTGTGCGGAGCACAATACTAAGTGCTTGGAAAGTACAATTCAATCAATCAATCGTATTTATTGAGTGCTTACTGTGTGCAGAGCACTGTACTAAGCGCTTGGGAAGTACAAGTCGGCAACATATAGAGACAGTCCCTACCCAACAGCGGGCTCACAGTCTAGAAGGGGGAGACAGAGAACAAAACCAAACATGCTAACAAAATAAAATAAATAGAATAGATATGTACAAATAAGATAAATAAATAAATTAATAGAGTAATAAATATGTACAAACGTATATACATATATACAGGTGCTGTCGGGAAGGGAAGGAGGTAAGATCGGGGGGATGGAGAGGGGGACGAGGGGGAGAGGAAGGAAGGGGCTCAGTCTGGGAAGGCCTCCTGGAGGAAGTGAGCTCTCAGCAGGGCCTTGAAGGGAGGAAGAGAGCTAGCTTGGCGGATGGGCAGAGGGAGGGCATTCCAGGCCCGGGGGATGACATGGGCCGGGGGTCGATGGTGGGACAGGTGAGAACGAGGTACGGTGAGGAGATTAGCGGCAGAGGAGCGGAGGGTGCGGGCTGGGCTGGAGAAGGAGAGAAGGGAGGTGAGGGAGGAGGGGGCGAGGGGATGGACAGCCTTATAGCCGAGGGTGAGGTGTTTCTGCCTGATGCGCAGATTGATTGGTAGCCACTGGAGATTTTTGAGGAGGGGAGTAACATGCCCAGAGCGTTTCTGGACCAAGACAATCCGGGCAGCAGCATGAAGAATGGATTGAAGTGGGGAGAGACACGAGGATGGGAGATCAGAGAGAAGGCTGATGCAGTAGTCCAGACGGGATAGGATGAGAGCTTGAACAAGCAGGGTAGCGGTTTGGATGGAGAGGAAAGGGCGGATCCTGGAAATGTTGTGGAGCTGAGACCGGCGGGTTTTGGTGACGGCTTGGATGTGAAGGGTGAATGAGAGAGCGGAGTCGAGGATGACACCAAGTTTGTGGGCTTGTGAGACGGGAAGGATGGTAGTGCCATCAACAGAGATGGGAAAGTCAGGGAGAGGGCAGGGTTTGGGAGGGAAGACAAGGAGTTCAGTCTTGGACATGTTGAGTTTTAGGTGGTGGGCAGACATCCGGATGGAGATGTCCTGAAGGCCGGAGGAGATGCGATAATGATAATGATAGCATTTATCAAGTGCTTACTATGTGCAAAACATTGCTCTAATCACTGGGGAGGTTACAAAATAATCAGGTTGTCCCACGGGGGGTTTACAATCTTAATCCCCATTTTACAGATGAGGGAACTGAGGCACAGAGAAGTTAAGTGACTTCCCCAAAGTCACACAGCTGACAAGTGGCAGAGCTGGGATTTGAACTCTGACCTCTGACTCCAAAGCCCGGGCTCTTTCCACCGAGCCATGCTGCTTCTGTATCTGGTTGATACAGTGGTTGTCCCACTTGGCGCTCACACTTTTAATCCCCATTTGACAGATGAGGTAACTACAGAGAAGTGAAGTGGCCTCCCCAAGGTCACACAACAGACAAGTGGTGGAAACGGGATTAGAACCCAGGACCTTCTGACTCCCAGCCTGGTGTTCTTTCCACTAAGTCATGTAGCATCTTAATGCCCTTTACAAAATATTCAATGGAAATTGGGAGTTTTGTTTAGTGCTCTATCTCAGAGCACTTTATTTTCCTGAAAGCAAACAACTCAGGGTATAGCACACTTTCAGTTTGCTTTCAATTTCCAGAGAAAGCTCTCTGGTCTCAACACATTTTTTTGTTTTTGGCCAACATTCCAGAAGCAAGCTGGTGAATTAAATAATTATCACTATTGAAAAGTGTATTGATCTGTAGTCTCTAGTCACTGAAAACATTTCCTTTTCTCCTGCTAAAAGGTAATAGAAGTAATAAGTCAATTTGCCAAATCTATCATTAGGCATAAAAGACACAATTCAGATCAGAAAAAAACAACACTGAAAACATAAGCAAACATGGTTTTCTCGTGAGTAAAAATGCAGATGAACTACATACATGAAATGTATATATATATATATATATACATATATATGTATATATATATATATATATATATAATGTACTTAATCTTTTGTATTCCATGCACACACATACCGATTTGTTGTTCATATCATTCCATATAAATAGAATACTATGAACATAACTCACTAGTTTGGAGTGTGGGCTTTATTTCATTTTAAATTGAAGGTTCATTCAGTAAATCGAAAGACAAAAGTAAATATTTACAGAGGAGAATGCATTTATTTTGTAAATATTTTCTGGTGAATTTTCCAAGATAACAACTTGACAGCCCTGTTGATTCAAACAATTTTATGGTCAACTGAGCAATAAGTCCTTGTATACACAACAGGAATCAGATAGATTCAGTTTGTTCTTTTCAACAACTGAAATTACAACATGTATCTTTCACCAAATGCTGGATTCGGGTTATCTCAGCAATACTCAAACTTTTATCTAACCGTATTAAAAAAAAAAAAAAGAACACACACCGATTCTTTTGATGTTATTAGAAGCAAACAGCAGTTTGTTATCAGTAATAACCAAGTGGGGTCCGTAAGCATTTAGTACAGAGCTCTAAATATAGTAGATGCTCAATAAGTACATTTATTGATTGGCTTGTGGCTCTCCACAAGTACGTGTGACCTAAATTTCCATACTGCCTCATCACAACTCCTTTTCTTTTTAATGGTGTTTGTTAAATGCTTACTGAGTGTCAAGCACTATGATAAGCACTGGCTCAGATGCAAGATAATCATCATCATCATCATCAATCGTATTTATTGAGTGCTTACTATGTGCAGAGCACTGTACTAAGCGCTTGGGAAGTACAAATTGGCAACACATAGAGAAAGTCCCTACCCAACAGTGGGCTCACAGTCTAAAAGGGGGAGACAGAGAACAAAACCAAACATACCAACAAAATAAAATAAATAGGATAGATATGTACAAGTAAAATAAATAAATAAATAGAGTAATTAATATGTAATCAGAATGGATGCAGTCTGTGTCCCACATGGGGCTCACCATCAATCCCATTTTGCAGATAAGGTAACTGGGGTTCAAAGAAGTGAAGTGACCTGCCCAAGGTCACACAGCAGACAGTTGACGGAACTGGGATTTGAACCCAGGTCTCTCATTCCTGTGGTCTATCCGCTAGGCCACACTGTTTCTCTGGCAAGATGTGAGATTTTTCCATTCAGGACTGAAAAACCCTGAAATATCTATTTTCGGGTTGTTCACTCGGTGGAGTCTGAAGCTACCAGTCGTCAACTCCAATAAAAGTCGGACCTGACCCCATCTTCCCCTGTGCTCTGAGGGAAAAGTTAGCCTCCCTGCTCCTCTTTATGTCCCCTTTTCTATATGTGAGCACTATTTATTATCTATAAATTTATAATATAATTGTAAATCTATAATATTATTTATTATCTATTACACACAGTGAACAGATCAATAGGATTAGTACCATTTCTCGTAATATGTGTAAAAATGATATAAAGAAATTTGCCATTTATTAATGCTTCCTATAAATGATTTACTACTGTGATGAAACCCCATGAAGGTATATAATATATGTGTGAATATATAACATACATGTATATATATATATATATATATATATATATATATATGTATGTATAGATGTATATTCATTCTTTCATTCATTCAATCACATTTATTGAGCGCTTACTGTGTGCAGAGCACTGTACTAAGCGCTTGGGAAGTACAAGTTGGCAACATATAGAGATGGTCCCTACCCAACTGTGGGCTTACAGTCTAGAAGGGGGACTTCTAGACTAAACATTCCCCCTCCAGGCCCCACAACACTTATATACATACCTGTATTTCATTTATTTGTACTCATGTTTGTCTTCCCCTCTAGACTGTCAGCTCACTGTGGATAGGGAATATGTCGGTTTATTATTATATTGTACTCTCCCAAGCATTTAGTACAGTGCGCCCCACAAAGTAAGGACTCAATAAATATGCTTAAACGAATGAATGCATGAAAGAATGAACTTCAAAACTACCACCCAAACATTCAACTGAAATTAGAAGAAAGAATCCAGGGCTGGGAGTCCGGCGACCTGGGATCTAATACCAGTCTGGCGCTTCCCTATTGTGCGACGTTGTGTAGATCACTTAATTTCTTGGTAGCTTATTTACTTCATCTGTAAAATGCGGATTAAATACCTGTTCTCCTTCCTACTTAGAATGAGCACCTCAGGTAGGACAGAAACTGTGTCTAACCTGATTAACCTCTATCTACCCCAGCATTCAGCCCAGTGCTTGGCACACAACGAGCACTTCACAAATATCATGATTGTCATCGTGAAATTGGCATGTTCAAAGCCCTTCTGGAAAAGCTGACCTGTAATCAACCTGGGGGGAATCGTGCTATCCCTTCCTTCCTCTCCCCCTCGTCCCCCTCTCCATCCCCCCATCTTACCTCCCTCCCTTCTCCACAGCACCTGTATATATGTATATACGTTTGTACATATTTTTTTTACTCTATTTATTTAATTTATTTGTACATATCTATTCTATTTATTTTATTTTGTTAGTATGTTTGGTCTCTGTCTCCCCCTTTTAGACTGTAAGCCCACTGTTGGGTAGGGACTGTCTCTATATGTTGCCAATTTGTACTTCCCAAGTGCTTAGCACAGTGCTCTGCACATAGTAAGCGCTCAATAAATACGATTGATGATGATGATCAAAGAGCCAATATATCCACTCTTTCCCAAGGTAGTTACTACTCTACTGACTAGCTATTCTCCAAAATCCAGTGTGAAGAGGGAATCGTCTTTGATGCCGAGAACTGTCATCCTCTCTACTGATGCCTATGTTTTGGGGGATCCAAATGCAGCGGAACTAAAAATAAAAAGTACAAGAACTGCGAGAAAAAAAGGGTTTCATGATGCTTTAAGGGGAATCTTTTGAAGACTAAGCTGGTTATCTATTTTGCCACCGACCTCTAGCCCACGTCTTGCCTCTGGCCTGAAATACCCTCCCTTTTCATATCCAACAGAATATGACTCTCCCCACCTTCAAAGCCTTATTGAAGGCTCATCTCCTCCCAGAGACCTTCCCGGACTCAGTCTACCTTTCCCCTTCCGTGCCACCCTGCCCTGCTCCCTTTATTCATCCTCCTTCCCAACCCCACAACACTTATGGGGGAAGCAGCTACGGCTCACTGGAAAGAGCCCGGGCTTGGGAGTCAGAGTCATGGATTCGAATCCCGTTTCCGGCAACTGTCAGCTGTGTGACTTTGGGCAGGTCACTTAACTTCTCTGTGCCTCAGTCACCTCATCTGTAAAATGGGGATTAAGATCGTGAGCCCCAAGTGGGACAGCCTGATCACTTTGTAGCCTCCCTAGCACTTAGAGCAGTGCTTTGCAAATAGTAAGCACTTAACAAATACCATCATTATTATTATTATGTACATATCAGCATTTAGTACAGTGCCTGGTACAGAGTAAGTGTTTAATAAATACCATTAGTATTATTATTACATCTATAATTTTGTTTATTTATATTTATATCTGTCTCCCCCTCTAGACTGCAAGCTCACTGTGGGCAGGGAATGAGTTTTTTATATTATGATATTGTGATAATTATAATAATAGTGGCATTTATTAAGCACTTACTATGTGCCAAGCACTGTTCTAAGCACTGGGGAGGTTACAAGGTGATGAGGTTGTCCCAAGGGGGCTCACAGCCTTAATTCCCATTTTCCAGATGAGGTAACTGAGGCCCAGAGAAGTGAAGTGACTTGCCCAAAGTCACACAGCTGACAAGTGGTGGAGCCAAGATATGAACTCATGACTTCTGACTCCAAAGCCCGTGCTCTTTCCATTGAGCCACACCGCTTCTCTGCCCATCAGTTAGTACAGTACTATGCACACAATAAGTGCTCAATAAATACAATTATTGACTTGACTGACTGAAAAGACTATAAACTAAGTAGGTGGTTCATCCATGTTAGTTATGAAGAAATTTAGCAATGCAGCCCAGGGGAAAGAGCATAGGCCTGGAGTCAGAGGACCTGGTTTCTCAAGTTTAGTACAGTGCCTGGCACATAGTCAACACTTAACAAATGCCATTGAAAAAAAGAGATAAAATAAAATTTGGAAGCAAGGCTAATTTTGATCTGAAAACAAACCAGGATGACACACTCAGTATTGATTGCAAAAATCATTCAAACAATCCATTGCATTTACCGAGTGCTTACTCTGTGCAAATCACTGTACTAAGGTCTTGGGAGAGCTAAAAATATAACAGAGCTGCTAGAAACATTCTCTACCCACGAGAAGCTCACAGTCTAAATGGGGAGACCAGGATTAATATAAATGAATAAATTGCAGCTATGTGCATAAGTGCAGTGGGGCTGAGAGAGGGGTGAATTAAGGGGGCAAATTCAAGTGCAAGAGTGACCAGAAGGAAGTGCTATGTGACCTTGGGCAAGTCACTTCACTTTTCTGTGCCTCAGTTAACTTGTCTGTAAAATGGGGATTAATAATAATAATAATAACAATAATAATAATAATAATAATAATGGCATTTTATTAAGTGCTTACTATGTGCAAAGCACTGTTCTAAACGCTGAGGGGATGCAAGGTGATGAGGTTGTCCCACGTGGGGCTCACAGTCTTCATCCCCATTTTACAGATGAGGGAACTGAGGCCCAGAGAAGTTAAGTGACTTGCCCAAAGTCACACAGCTGACAAGTGGCGGAGTTGGGATTTGAACCCATGACCTCTGACTCCAAAGCCCGTGCTCTTTCCCACTGAGCCACGCTGCTTCTCGTATAATAATAATGGCATTTATTAAGTGCTTCCTGTGTGCAAATCAATCAATCAATCAATCAATCACATTTATTGAGCACTTACTATGTGCAGAGCACTGTACTAAGCGCTTGGGAAGTACAAATTGGCAACATATAGAGATAGTCCCTACCCAACAGTGGGCTCACAGTCTAAAAGGGGGAGACAGAGAACAAAACCAAGAACAAAACCGCTGGGGATGTTATAAGGTGATCAGGTTGTCCCACATGGGGCTCACAGTCTTCATCCCCATTTTACAGATGAGGGAACTGAGGCACAGAGGCTTGCCCAATGTCACACAGCTGACAATTGGTGGAGCCGGAATTTGAACCCATGACCTCTGACTCCGAAGCCCATGCTCTTTCCACTGAGCCACGCTGCTTCTCAGGATTAACACTGTGAGCCCCACGTGGGACAACCTGATTACCTTGTACCTACCGCAGTGCTTAGAACAGAGCTTGGCATGTAGTAAGAGCTTAACAAATGCCATCATTATTATTATTACAAGAGGAAATGAGGGCTTACTTGGGGAAGGCCTCTTAGAGGAGATGTGACTTGAATAAGACTTGGAAGGTGGGGAGAGTGATCGTTGGATATGAAGAGGATGGTCCAGGACTGAGGCAGGACAAAGGTCAGTGGTCAGTGGGGAGATGGATGAGATTGAAATACGATGAGCAGTTTGGCATTAGAAGAGTGACTTGGGTGGGCTGGATTATAGTAGGAAATCAAGGAGGTAGAAAAAGAAGAGGAAAGTGTGATAAATCAGATTCCAAAGGATTGGACTGCCTCTGTGGGACAATTAACTGCGTGAAGATGAAAAGACAACTCTTCTAGTCCACTGTCTGGCTGCAAATTATTTCCAGATCACGGGAGCGGTTGACAACACAGCCCGCGAAAGAAAACAAAGGGCTTCGAGGACACATTCCAGATAAAAATAGCAAGGAGAGGTGGTGCGAGATCATCAAGACGTCACTGGGTGGGTCACATCAGATGTTTTTCCCACTGAATAGAGTCCAAAGGTGCATTGGATAGTGCCTTGTGCAAATAATAATGATAGTAATTGTGTTTTTGGTTAAGCGATTACTATGTGCCAAACACTGTATCAAGTATCATTGTGGGCAGGGAATGTCATTGTTTTTTGTTGTGTCGCACTTTCCCAAGCACTTGGTTCAGTGCTCGGCCCACAGCCAGCGCTCAGTAAATACGATTGAATGAATGAGTGAATGACTGAATACTGAGGTAGAGTCCAGATAATCATTCATTCATTCATTCATTCAATCGTATTTATTGAACGCTTACTGTGTGCAGAGCACTGTACAGCTATATGTATATACCTGTATATATGTTTGTATTTGTTTCTATTTATTTATTTTATTTGTACATATTCATTCTATTTATTTTATTTTGTGAATATGTTTTGTTTTATCATCAATCGTATTTATTGAGTGCTTACCGTGTGCAGAGCACTGTACTAAGCGCTTTTGTTCTCTGTCTCCCACATCTAGACTGTGAGCCCACTGTTGGGTAGGGACCATCTCTAGATGTTGCCAACTTGGACTTCCCAAGCACTTAGTACAGTGCTCTGCACACGGTAAGCGCTCAATAAATACGATTGAATGAATGAATGAATACTGAGGTAGAGTCCAGATAATCATTCATTCATCCATTCATTCAATCGTATTTATTGAGCGCTTACTGTGTGCAGGGCACTGTACTAAGCGCTTGGGAAGTACAAGTTGGCACCACGTGGAGCTCACGGTCTAAGTATGAAGAGAAACAGGTGTTGGATACCCATTTTACAGATGAGGGAATTGAGGTCCAGAAAAATTAAGTGACTCGCTCAAGGTCATTCAACAGACAAACGGTGGAGTTAGTATGAGAACTCAGGACCTCTGACCCCAAGGCCTGTGCTTTTTCCCACTATCCACCTACCCTGCCATGCTTTCTATCGTGAAAGCATCAGCCTGGAAGATCAAGAATACAATGGGTAGAAACATTGCTAAACAATCAATCAATCAATCGTATTTATTGAGCGCTTACTGTGTGCAGAGCACTGTACTAAGCCCTTGGGAAGTACAAGTTGGCAACATATAGAGAAAGTCGCTACCCAACAGTGGGCTCACACCCTTTAGTCAGAGGAAGATAAGGTGAATACAAGAAAAAAAACATCTGTAGATTGTAAGAGTCTCACAGGATCAAAGCCAGCAACTATGCTGTATGATCATTTCAGGAGGGCTTAGTGTGCTGCACACAGTAAGCGCTGAATAAATACCATTGATTAATCAAGGGTCAACGGATGCCGTGGTAAGGTTGAGTAAGATATAGGCATGAAAGGGATGAATTAAACTGCTTCTGTATGAAGTATGAGACAGACACTTCAACAGCAGCGTCACGTTAAGACAGCTGCAATTATCTGCCAATAATGTGCGTTATTTTGGTTGCATTGACATAAAAGTTCATTCAAAATGAACACC
The DNA here is from genome assembly GCF_015852505.1 of Tachyglossus aculeatus. Taxonomy (NCBI): domain Eukaryota; kingdom Metazoa; phylum Chordata; class Mammalia; order Monotremata; family Tachyglossidae; genus Tachyglossus; species Tachyglossus aculeatus. The sequence goes on from NC_052070.1 coordinate 3,694,877, forward strand.
TATAGCAAGGTAACTTGTAGATATTATATTAAATATATCAATAGGAATCCAATAGGAATGCTTGGTTTTTTCCCCTTTAATCATACCCTTCAACATTAACAAGATGATGGTTATTGTGCTATCTATTAATACTAAGTGCCAAACACCATTGTGAACACTCAGTCATTCATTCATTCATTCAATCGTATTTATTGAGCGCTTACTGTGTGCAGAGCACTGTACTAAGCGCTTGGGAAGTACAAGTTGGCAACATATAGAGACAGTCCCTACCCAACAGTGGGCTCACAGTCAGACACAAGATAATCAAATCCAAGACAGCCCCCATCTCACATGAAGCTCACCACTGAATAAAACTTCAGTGAATTTAGAAATTAAAAAATATAGTGCTGCTTGCAAATTTTCACCCAGAGTTTTTCACTCATATGGTTACAGACTTTGGCAGCACATATACATTTGGTGAAACAGAAAAACAGCGATTAATCTGCATTTACCACAGCTATTGGCAGAATTTCTAAGTATTCACAGAATACCTTTCTTTATCTCCTCCAGGGGAAAAAAAATCTTCTCTTTGCTACCTTTCTTTCTCTCAGAGCTTTATTAAAAATGTAATGATTGGCTCTCTTTATTGCACATCATACTCTCTTCTGCTCCATTAAGTCTGGAGTTAACAGAAAAGAAGAGTACTAAAAAAAAAATCCTAATGGTAAATGTGTCCTGTTCATCAAAATTTGGCCAAGGAGTCTTTAAAATAAGCCCCTGCTTCAGTTTGCATTATGCTGGCTTCCAGAGGGTCACTTTTGTAGAAAAATGATTTCTTAAAAATAGACCTCCAAATGATCAATGTCTGATAAAGGTAATTAAGAGGGGTGATGAGAAGTTATTGTGAGTGTCTATCACTGAAGTGCTCTGCAGAGACAGATAGTTTGGTCCTTGAAATATTTGACTTTGACTGGCGCAAGCTTGATAGGATTTCTTCCCTCAAAGATGAAAAAAAAAATGAGGTTCCATTAAAATATAAAAAAACAAACTAGTGGTTCTGTAAAAAACTAATTTCTAGATGTCATTTTAAAACATTTCTCAGTCCAGTGATAAAATTCCCCCATTAAAATCCAAATTATTCTTCCACAAACTTCTTTAAGAGTTTCCCTCTCAAGTCCATTTAGTTTTGGAATTAGCTTTTAGAATGTTCTGTTCCCAATCTACTTTAGCAATCTTGAGTTAAGGGAAGAGAAACTAATTCTAAAATAATACATTTGTTTGAAATAAATATCTTACTTGACTCAAGTTATACCTCTTGATAAATATCTTTGGGTTCATTGAACAATTTGTCACAGAAATAGACCATTATCTTGTCACACAGGACAATTCTTCAGGCAATGTGATTTAAATATTCAAAGTATAATAATAATAATAATGATAATAATGACATTTATTAAGTGCTTACTATGTGCAAAGCACTGTTCTAAGCGCTGGGGAGGTTATAAGGTGATCAGGTTGTCCCACGGGGCGCTCGCAGTCTTCATCCCTTGTCACTGTACCTCATTCTCGCCTATCCTGCTGTCGACCCCCGGCCCACGTCCTCCCCTAGCCTGGAATCAATCAATCAATCAATCAATCAATCAATTGTATTTATTGAGCACTTACTGTGTGCAGAGCACTGTACTAAGCACTTGGGAAGTACAAGTTGGCAACATATAGAGACAGTCCCTACCCATCAGTGGGCTCACAGTCTAGAAATGCCCTCCCTCCACGCATCCGCCAAGCTAGCTCTCTTCCTCCCTTCAAAGCCCCACTGAGAGCTCACCTCCTCCAAGAGGCCTTCCCAGACTGAGCCCCCTTTTTCCTCTCCTCCTCCCCATCCCCCCACCCTACCTCCCTCCCCTCCCCACAGCACCCGTATATATATATTTGTATATATACAACTCTCTCCTCGACCCCCTCCAGTCTGGCATCCGTCCCCTGCATTCCATGGAAACTGCCCTCTCAAAGGTCACCAATGACCTCCTGCTTGCCAAATCCAACGGCTCCTACTCTGTCCTAATCCTCCTCGACCTCTCAGCTGCCTTCGACACTGTGGACCACCCCCTTCTCCTCAACACGCTATCTGACCTTGGCTTCACAGATTCTGTCCTCTCCTGGTTCTCCTCTTATCTCTCCGATCGCTCTTTCTCAGTCTCCTCTGCAGGCTCCTCGTCCCCCTCCCATCCTCTTACTGTGGGGGTTCCCCAAGGTTCAGTACTTGGTCCCCTTCTGTTCTCGATATACACGCACTCCCTTGGTGACCTCATTCGCTCCTGCGGCTTCCACTATCATCTCTACGGTGATGACACCCAGATCCACATCTCTGCCCCTGCTCTCTGCCCCTCCCTTCAGGCTCGCATCTCCTCCTGCCTTCAGGACATCTCCATCTGGATGTCCGCCCGCCACCTAAAGCTCAACATGTCGAAGACTGAACTTCTTGTCTTCCCTCCCAAACCTTGTCCTCTCCCTGACTTTCCCATCTCTGTTGACGGCACTACCATCCTTCCCGTCTCACAAGCCCGCAAACTTGGTGCCATCCTCGACTCCGCTCTCTCATTCACCCCTCACATCCAAGCCGTCACCAAAACCTGCCACTCTCAGCTCCGCAACATTGCCAAGCTCCGCCCTTTCCTCTCCATCCATACCGATACCCTGCTCGTTCAAGCTCTCATCCTATCCCGTCTGGACTACTGCATCAGCCTTCTCTCTGATCTCCCATCCTCGTGTCTCCCTCCACTTCAATCCATACTTCATGCTGCTGCCCGGATTATCTTTGTCCAGAAACGCTCTGGGCATATTACTCCCCTCCTCAATAATCTCCAGTGGCTACCAATCAATCTGCGCATCAGGCAGAAGCTCCTCACCCTGGGCTTCAAGGCTGTCCATCCCCTGGCCCCCTCCTACCTCACCTCCCTTCTCTCCTTCTACTGCCCAGCCCGCACCCTCCGCTCCTCCACCGCTAATCTCCTCACTGTACCTCGTTCTCGCCTGTCCCGCCATCGACCCCTGGCCCACGTCCTCCCCCGGGCCTGGAATGCCCCCAATCCCTCTGCCCATCCGCCAAGCTAGCTCTCTTCCTCCCTTCAAGGCCCTGCTGAGAGCTCACCTCCTCCAAGAGGCCTTCCCAGACTGAGCCCCTTCCTTCCTCTCCCCCTCGTCCCCCTCCCCATCCCCCCATCTTACCTCCTTCCCTTCCCCACAGCACCTGTATATATGTATATATGTTTGTACATATTTATTACTCTATTTATTTATTTATTTTACTTGTACATATCTATTCTATTTATTTATTTTGTTAGTATGTTTTTTTTTTTTCTTCTGTCTGTTTCCCCCTTTTAGACTGTGAGCCCAATGTTGGGTAGGGACTGTCTCTATATGTTGCCAATTTTTACTTCCCAAGTGCTTAGTACAGTGCTCTGCACATAGTAAGCACTCAATAAATATGATTGATTGATTTGTACTGATTTATTACTCTATTTATTACTTGTACATATTTACTAATTATTTTGTGAATGATCTGCATATAGCTTTAATTCTATTTGTTCTGATGATTTGGACACCTGTCTGCATGTTTTGTTTTGTTGTCTGTCTCCCCCTTCTAGACTGCGAGTCCGTTGTTGGGCAGGGACCGTCTCTATATGTTACCGACTTGTACTTCCCAAGTGCTTAGTACAGTGCTCTGCACTCAGTAAGTGCTCAATAAATATGATTGAATGAATGAATGAATGAATCCCCATTTTACAGATGAGGTAACAAGCCCAGAGAAGTTAAATGACTTGCCCAAAGTCACACAGCTGACAATTGGCAGGGCAGGGATTTGAACCCATAATCTCTGACTCCAAAGCCCGTGCTATTTCCACTGAGCCACGCTGCAAAGTATAATTCTGGAGTAATTTCTCTACAATGAGAAATCCAAGGAACCAAGTGGGATTACTTACATTTTCAACACAAATATCCCACTGACATAGTTACTCTATCAGAGTTCAAACATTATTTTGCAAAACACTCCAATGACTGATTCTATTGTCTTGTCTTATGTTGTTGAGTCGTTTCCAACCCGTAGCGACGCTGTGGGCACATCTCTCCCAGAACGCCCCACCTCCAACCGCAATCATTCTGGAAGTTTATCCAAAGAGTTTTCTTGGTAAAAATATAGAAGTGGTTTACCCTTCTTTCATGCAGTAAATGTGAGTCTCCACCCTGGACTCTCTATCCTGCTGCTGCTGCCCAGCACAGGTGAGATTTGACCTGTAGCAGATGGCCTGCCACTTGCTAGCCACTGGCCAAGCTAGGAATGGACTGGACGTTCAATCGTATTTATTGAGCGCTTACTGTGTGCAGATCACCGTACACTTCTGCTTCACTCTCCCTCCCATAGACGAGACTGGTAGAAGACTGAAAACTCTCCAGGTGTCATCCTGAGAGAGGGTCTGATACTCTGGCCGATTGGAATCATAGCAGGCTTGGGAGTCAACAGTACAAGACAACAGAATCAGTCAAATCTGATCAGTCAAATCACCAAAACCTGTACTAATTAATTAATTACAGTATTTGTTAAGCACTTACTATGTAGCTACAAACCCACTAACCTGGGTTCTAATCCCAGCTCTGCCACCTGTCTGCTGAATGACTTGGGGCAAGTCACTTCACTTCTCTGGGCCTCAGTTACCTCATCTATAAAATGGGGGTTATGACTGTGAGCCCACTGTTGGGTAGGGATCGTCTCTATATGTTGCCAGCTTGCACTTCCCAAGCGCTAATTATTTTGTGAATGATCTGCATATAGCTTTAATTCTATTTGTTCTGATGATTTTGACACCTGTCTGCATGTTTTGTTTTGTTGTCTGTCTCCCCCTTCTAGACTGCAAGCCCGTTGTTGGGCAGGGACCGTCTCTATATGTTACCGACTTGTACTTCCCAAGCGCTTAGTACAGTGCTCTGCACAAAGTAAGCGCTCAATAAATATGATTGATTGATTGATTGATTGACTGAGCTCCACAAGGCATAGAGACTCTGGCCAACCTGATTACCTTGTATCTACCCCAGCTCTTAGACCAGTGCTTGATACATAGTAAGCGCTTAACAAATAGCATTATTATTATTAATAATTTCCAATTATTATTAATAATAATGGCATTTATTAAGCACTTACTATGTGCAAAGCACTGTTCTAAGTGCTCGGGAGGTTACAAGGTGATCAGCTTGTCCCACAGGGGGTTCACAGTCTTAATCCCCATTTTGCAGATGAGGGAACTGAGGCACTGAGTAGTTAAGTGACTTGCCCAAAGTCACACAGCTGACAATTGGCAGAGTCGGAATTTGAACCCATGACCTCTGACTCCAAAGCCCGTGCTCTTTCCACTGAGCCATGCTGCTTCTTCTTATTACTCCCTTTTCCTTGTCCCCCAATTTAGTATCCATTTGAATGTGTTTATCTAGAGTGCTTCATAGGGAAAATTCACCTCTTTTAAACAATCACGATACTATATAAAGAAAACTTTGTAGAAAATGCAAAATCTTTGAAATATTTGTCTTAAACTGGATTTTGGATAGGGGAGTCTCTCTTTAGTTTTGTTTTCTTAATTGTTAGAGGAAACGATTTACTCTAGTGGTTGAAAAATTGAGCTGTGTACATGTATATATTTGTAAAGTGCTTACTATGTGTCAAACACGTTTCTAAGCACTGGGGTAGATATGAACTAATTAGGGTTAATTAGGTCAGATGCAGTCTGTGTCCTGAATAAGGCTCACAGCCTAAATAGGAGGGAAGATAGGCATTTAATCCCCATTTACAGTTGAGATGAGTGAGGCACCGAGAAGTTAAGTGACTTGCCCAAGGTCACCTAGCAGATGAGTGGCAGACCGGGAATTAGAACCCAGATCCTATGGCTCCTAGGTCCGTGCTCTTTCCTTTAGGCCATGCTGGTACTGCCTTCCCTGTTCAAGTGTAAACTTTCATCTTTTCTCTTTAGGGGTTTGGATAATTGAAATGGGGAGGCAGGAGGGCCTAGTGGAAAGCAGCATGGCTCAGTGGAAAGAGGCCGGGCTTTGGAGTCAGAGGTCATGGGTTCAAATACCGCTTCTGCCAATTGTCAGCTGGGTGACTTTGGGGAAGTCACTTCACTTCTCTGTGCCTCAGTTACCTCATCTGTAAAATGGGGATTAAGACTGTCAGCCCCCCGTGGGACAACCCGATCACCTTGTAACCTCCCCAACGCTTAGAACAGTGCTTTGCACATAGTAAGCCCCTAATAAATGCCATTATTATTAGTGGAAAGAGCTGGATGTCAGAAGACTAGTCTAGTCCCAGCTCTGCCACGAACCTGCTATGTAACCTTGGCAAGTCACGCAACCTTTCTGGGCCTCAGTTTCCTCATCTATATATTGAGGGCAAGATGTCTGATCTGAACCAGTGGGTGACCTTCATGAAGTCATTTAATCTCTTTTGACACCCATTTCTTCACTTGTTAAATGGAGACACGACAGATTTCTAGGTTCATGGGACAGAGACTGTGTGAAAACTTTTAACTTTGCATCTATCCCATTTATTCTTTTGTTCTGTCACATATCCCCCTTGTAGACTGTGAGCCCACTGTTGGGTAGGGATCGCTTCTACATGTTGCCAACTTGTACTTCCCAAGTGCTTAGGACAGTGCTCTGCACACAGTAAGCACTCAGTAAATATGACTGATTGGTTGATTGATTGATTTACTGAGCCCTGTACTAATTAATTACAGTATACAGTATACAGTACCTGTATATATGTATATATGGTTGTACATATTTATTACTCTATTTATTTATTTATTTATTTATTTATTTATTTTACTTGTACATTTCTATCCTATTTATTTTATTTTGTTGGTATGTTGGTATGTTTGGTTTTGTTCTCTGTCTCCCCCTTTTAGACTGTGAGCCCACTGTTGGGTAGGGACTGTCTCTATGTGTTGCCAACTTGTACTTCCCAAGCGCTTAGTACAGTGCTCTGCACATAGTAAGCTCTCAATAAATATGATTGATTGATTGATTGATTGATTGATTTGTTAAGCACTTACTATGTTCCAAGCACTGTTCTAAGCGCTGGGGTAGATACAAAGTAATCAGGATGTCCCACGTGGGGCTCGCAGTCTTAATTCTCATTTTACAGATGAGGGAACTGAGGCACAGAGACGTTAAGTGACTTTCCCAAGGTCATGCAGCTGACAAGTCGCCGAGTCAGGATTAGAACCCACGTCCTCTGACTCCCAAGCCCGTGCTCTCTCCACTAAGTCACACTGCTTCTTGTGCTGCTACTAAGTGCGTGGGAGAGTACAGTATAACGATGAACAGACACTTCCCCTCCCTTTAACGATCTCAGCAATTTAGCACATAATAAATTATGAATGTCATAGTTATTGTTATGAATAATACATTATTTAAGACTTAAATACACAAATCAACTCATGGATATATCCAGTTCTTCTACTTTCTGTCTGTAAATTATTTTAGAGTCTGTCTCCAGCACTAGACTGGGAATTATTTGAGGACAGGGGCTACATCTGATAATTCTGTTGCCTTCTACCAATAATAATAATAATAATGATGGTATTTGTTAAGCGCTTACTAAGTGCTTTGTGCTTACTATGTGCAAAGCACTGTTCACTCATTCAGTTGTATTTATTGAGCGCTTACTTTGTGCAGAGCACTGTACTAAGCGCTTGGGAAGTACAAGTTGGCAGCATATAGAGATGGTCCCTACACGGTTCTAAGCGCTTGGGGGGATACAAGGTGATCAGGTTGTCCCACGTGGGGCTCACAATCTTAATCCCCATTTTACAGATGAGGGAACTGAGGCCCAGAGATTTGAAGTGACTTGCCCAATGTCACACAGCTGACAATTGGCGGAGTCGGGATTTGAACCCATGACCTCTGACTCCAAAGCCCGGGCTCTTTCCACTGAGCCACGCTGCTTCTCTACCAAGATCTCAGTGGAGCACTATGAACACGGTAGACTATAAGCTCCTTTAGGGCAGAGATGATGTTCATTGAACTCTACTGTACTCACCCATACAGTACTCTGAACACATTACACATTCAATTAAATGCTACTTATTGAGTACCACTACTCCAAATTGTAAAGTAATTCCAACCTAGAAATTCATTTGATTAAACTGCACTGTAGTTTTCCACGACGGCTTGATGCCTGCTTACTTGTTTTGATGTCTGTCTCCCCCATTCTAGACTGTAAGCCTGTTGTGGGCAGGGATTGTATATATTTGTTGCTGAATTGTACTTCCCAAGCGATTAGTACAATGCTCTGCACACAGTAAGCACTCCATAAATACAGTTGAATGAATGAATGAGCCCTTTAAAAAATGGGGCTATTCCTACCTAAGAATTCTTTTTTTCTTTTCATTTGTGAGATTAATCACTTGATTTCCTTCTGAAGAGCTCAGGCATTGAAATTATAATCTAATCTAATAATTGAACTGGTGAAATGGCATAACTCAATTAAAACATTTCAATATTTCAGTCAGTAAACATCCTTTAATTGGTCTGACAAATCCCTAGGAGCATCGTCCTTCTTGTTCATTTCCAATATAGTCTTTTAGATAAAAATTGTTCAGCCTAAACCATTCTTATTATTTAGGCTCTGATTGAATTCTCATAAAATTGAGGTTCAGAAGCATCTTCCATAGCAATCTTACCTTTCCTATTCTAATGGGAAACAACCTTTATTTTGAACGGCGTACGGACTGTTTTCTAATAAGCTAATATTACCTGATGTCACTCCAAGACAGTAATACAATCTACAGATATTTCATAACTTATAGGGGACTGTCTAGATATAAATAATCATTTTAAACATGCACTGAATCCCCAGTAACAGTTATTTTACAAAAACATCAAAACGAAATTAAAATCGATTCATATATCAACACTGGGAGATGCATCTTGGTTAGTTACCAAATTGCAGATGGAGGTGATGTTATTTTACTTTTGTGGCCTACCGGATAGACGCCTGGGAGTCAAAAGGACCTGTGTTCTAATCCTGGCTCCGCCATGTGTCTGCTGTGTGACCTTGGGCAAGTCACTTCACTTCTCTGTGCCTCAGTTCCCTCATCTGTAAAATGGGGATTAAGACTGTGAGCCCCTTGTGGACATGGACCGTGTCCCAACTGATTAGCTTGTTATCTACCCCAGTGCTTAGAACAGTACCTGACACAAAGGAAGTGCTTTACAAATGCCATTATAAAAATAAAATAAATAGGGATTTTTTGGAGAAGCGACAGCAGACCGTGACCCTTCCCCATATTGGAGTTAGACTAGCCTGGTAGGAATATGAGTATTTGGTTAATAGAAAAGCAGCGTGGCTCAGTGGAAAGAGCACGGGCTTTGGAGTTGGAGGTCGTGGGTTCAAATTCCGGCTCTGCCACTTGTTAGCTGCGTGACTTTGGGCAAGTCACTTAACTTCTCTGCGCCTCAGTTACTTCATTTGGAAAATAGGGATTAAGACCGTGAGCCCCATGTGGGGCAACCTGATCAACTTGTATTCCACCCCAGCACTTAGAACAGTGCTCTGCACATAGTAAGCACTTAATAAATGCCATTAAAAATTAAAATAGAACAAAATAACAACTCTAGTTAAGTGCTGGCTGTATGTCAAGAACTATTCTCAGCACTGGAGTCAATCGGGTTGGACACAGTCCCCATCCCACATGGGGTTCACACTCATAATTCCCATTTTACAGTCGAGAAAACTGAGGCCCATCATCATCATCAATCGTATTTATTGAGCGCTTACTGTGTGCAGAGCACTGTACTAAGCGCTTGGGAAGTACAAGGTGGTAACATATAGAGACAGTCCCTACCCAGCAGTGGGCCCAGAGACGTTAAGTGATTTGCCCAAGGTCACACGGCAGACATGTGCCGGAGCTGAGATTAGAACTCAGGTTCTTCAGACTCCCAGGTTTGTGCCCTAGCCACTGGGCCACCCGTTGACCCCCTGGCCTAGAACTGTGGGCTTCACCAGGGTCTAATTTAGTAGCCGCACTGTCAGAGACGACAGTTGCCTTTTCAAGAACTCCGTCACCCCGCATCAACCGCAATGTCTCCTCCAACTGCAGTTCTGTCAGGGCCCATCACCAGACCTGATGGATTCTTTTTCATCTGTGCCACAGGGCAGTCTGTCCAGGTGAGGGTGTGGACGACTCCCCGCAAACCATCACCACTGCCGCCAAAATAACAAAAGTGTCAGTCCAGCTGGCAGTCCCACCTGCTTTCCCCTCTTCACCCTGGCTTCTTCTGAGTGCCAGAGTAGGGCAAGGTGATTTGTGTATATTTAGGGACACGAGGTGTGCACGGGATGACCGCTCAACCTCCTCCTACTGCAGTACAGTGCTCTGCACACAGTAAGCGCTTAATAGATATGATTGAATGAATCAGCCTCCTCTCTGATCTCCCATTCTCCTTTCTCTCCCCACTTCAGTCTATACTTCACTCTGCTGCCCAGATCATCTCTGTGCAGAAACGCTCTGGGCATGTCACTCCCCTCCTCAAAAATCTCCAGTGGCTACCAATCAACCTATGCATCAAGCAGAAATTCCTCACCCTGGGCTTCAAGGCTGTCCATCCCCTGGCCCCCTCCTACCTCACCTCCCTTCTCTCCTTCTCCAGCCCAGCCCGCACCCTCCGCTCCTCTGCCGCTAATCTCCTCACCGTGCCTCATTCTCGCCCATCCCGCCGTCAACCCCTGGCCCACATCCTCCCACTGGCCCGGAATCAATCAATCAGTCATATTGATTGAGCGCTTACTGTGTGCAGAGCACTGTACTAAGCCACACATCTGCCTCTTCCTCCCTTCAAAGCCCTACTGAGAGCTCACCTCCTCCAGGAGGCCTTCCCACACTCAGCCCCCTTTTTCCTCTCCTCCTCCCCATCCGCCCCCTGCCCTACCACATTCCCCTCCCCTCAGCACTTGTATATATTTGTACAGATTTATTATTCTATTTATTTTACTCGTACATATTTACTACTTTATTTTGTTAATGATGTTCACATAGATTTAATTCTATTTGTTCTGACAACTCTGACACTTGTCTACATGTTTTGCTTTGTTGTCTGTCTCCCCCTTCTAGACTGCGAGCCCATTGTTGGGTAGGGACCGTCTCCATATGTTGCTGACTTGTACTTCCCAAGCTCTTAGTACAGTTCTCTGCATGCAGTAAGTGCTCAATAAATACCATTGAATGAACGAATGAACCTGCAGAATCTTTTTCAAAGAGAGAGACAGATTTAGCCTCAGTCACCCTATCCCCGGGCCCTGGAGCCACAGCCCACTTCCATTTTGATCTAGACAATTCACCTCACCACAGTTCGGAGCTTAGTAATAATAATAATAATAGTAATGGTACTTGTTAAGCGCTTACTTTGTGCCAAGCACTTTTTAAGCTCTGGGTAGATGCAAGTTGATCAGGTTGGATACAGACCCTGCCCATGTGGGGCTCATGGTTTTAATCCCCATTTTACAGATGAGGTAACTGAGGCCCAGAGAAGTTAAGTGACTTACCCACAGTCACACAACAGATGTGGCAGAGTAGGGATTAGAACCCAGGTCTTTCAGACTTCCAGGCCTGTGCTTTATCAACTAAGCCAGGCTGTTTTTCCATCCTCTGATTCCATTCCCACTCCCTTCTTTTGGCCTTTGCACTTGAATTTTCTCCCATTATTCACCCCACCCTCAACCCCACAGCTATCTCTTGATAGCAATAAGATTTCCATTTAGGCTTCCTAATCAGTCGACCAATTAGTCTCATTTATTGAGACTGTGTGTAGAGCACTGTATTAAGCACTTGGACAAGAACAATATAACAGAGTTGGTGGACAGAGTCCCTGAAAAGTCTTAGCAGACTTGATTGGGTTAATTAATGATTCAAACATCTGCTGGTAGTCGGTTACTTTACACTAAAAGTCAACTCGGAAGCAGTATTTCTCAAAATTTCTTTTTAAAATTGAAAGTGTTATTTAAAAATAATAATTTCTTGGGCACTAAATCTCAAACGTACCCACTTTTTTTTTTTCCTATCAATGATTTTAATGTTGCCCCTGCTGGATTATAAACTGTGAGAGTGTGTGTTAGTTGCTAGGAGGAAAGCAGAGAGCTGCTGTTAATGGCTGTTAGAGGAAAGTGGGGGTACTATAAAGAGAATATTTGTAAGAGAGGAGAAATGCTAATTCCTGTGAGAGGAGACATGTTGAAAGAATGGGTGTGTTTGTGTGTGTTTGTGTGTGTGTGTGTTTGTGTGTGTGTGTGTGTGTGTGTCTGAGAGAGAGAGAAAGATTAAGAGAGTGAGAGGAGGAGAGTTGATGTGCGGGATAGGTGTTAATGAGTATGTGTGGGTTAGGTATTAATAAGTGTTGGGGTGAGAGGTTCTAATGAATGAATGAGAGGTATTAATGAGTTGTGTGTGAGGCAAGTCATGTTAATGAGTGTATATTAGAGGAGTGAGATGTAGAAAGCTTGTGCGAAGAGAAGGAAGAGGAGAGAAGGAGAGCTTGAAACTGGCCATAGCCGTCTGGCCAGAGTGAGCCAAACTGACTTCATTTTGGAAAGACCAGCATTTCTTCTGTTATGGGGGGAATTATTACATGCTCTTAGTTCATTCATTCATTCATTCATTGAGTGCTTATTGTGTGCAAAGCACTGTACTAAGCACTTGGGAAGTACAAGTCGGTGACACATAGAGACGGTCCCTACCAACAACGGGCTCACAGTCTAAAAGGGGGAGACGGTCAAGAAAACAAAACATGTGGACAGATGTCGTCAGAATAAATAGAATTAAAGCTAAATGCACATCATTAACAAAATAAATAGAATAGTAAATACCTACAAGTATGTGTGGGTAACGGAGGACTTGTAGTTAGAAGCCCATACCTTTCATATATGGCCCAAGGTTGCAGAGAAGCAGTGTGGCTTAGTGGCAATAATAATAGTATTTGTTAAGTGCTTACTATGTGCAAAGCACTGTTCTAAGCACTGGGGAGGTAACAAGGTGATCAGGTTGACCCACGAGGGGCTCACAGTTTTAATCCCCATTTTACAAATGAGGGAACTGAGGCTCAGAGTAGTAAAGTGACTTGCCCAAAGTCAAACCACCGACACTTGGCAGAGTTGGGATTTGAACCCATGACCTCTGACTCCAAACCCCATGCTCTTTTCCACTGAGCCACGCTGCTTCTCTGCCACTTGTCTGCTGCATGACCTTAGTCAGGTCACTTTACTTCTCTGGGCCTCACTTTTTCTCATCTGTAAAATGCGGATGAAATCCTACACCCTCTTAGATTGTGAACCTCACGTAGGACCAAATTATCTTGTATCCACCCCCATCCTTAGTACAGTGTTTGGCACATGACAAATATTTAACAAGTTCCGTAATAAGCCAAATGTCTGGAAAGATAATGTTCTAAGTACAGAGGCGCTAACAACCTTGGAATAAACTTAGTAAAACCCAAATGTATTAGCATCTCTCATTTTCAGTTTTAAAACAAAATTGTCCTTTAATCTCTTGATGGCAATAAGATTTCTATTTTAACTTCCTAATCAACCGATCAATCGGTCTCATTTATTGAGCACTTTACTGTGTGCAGAGCAATGTACTAAGCACTTGGACAGATACAATATAACTGAGTTTTTAGACATGTTCTCTGAAAATTGTTAGCGGCGTCGATTGGGATAATTAATGATTCAAACATCTCCCGCTGGTAGTCAATTACTTTACATTAAAAGTCAACTCAGAAGCAGGATTTCTCAAAATTGGGTTCTTTTTATTTTAAGTTGAAAGTAATTATTTTTTCCCGTGGAACCTGTTCGCTGTTCATGTTTCTCTGTAATATTGCTACTATAGACCTCATTAGTATTATTTTGGAACACAATAAGGTAATCGTCCTTCAATATCCCCTCATAAAACAGCGCAATTAATCACTTAAGTTTGTTTTATAATGGCAAAGATGAACAGTACTTCACAGACTCCAATCAATAGTATTTGACTGAGGATCTACTAGGGGAAGCAGCGTGGCTCAGTGGAAAGAGCATGGGCTTTGGAGTCGGAGGTTGTGAGTTCAAATTCTGGCTCTGTCACTTGTCACCTGTGTGACTTTGGGCAAGTCACTTAACTTCTCTGGGCCTCAGTTCCCTCATCTGGAAAATGGGGATTGAGACTGTGAGCCCCCCGTGGGACAACCTGATTACCTTGTATCTACCCCAGCGCTTAGAACAGTGCTTTGCACATAGCAAGCACTTAACAAATACCAACATTATTATTATTACTATTATTATTATTATTATTATTATTATTATTATTATTATTATTATTATTATTCAGATAATAATTGTGGTTCCAACCCCAGTTCGGCCACCTGTCAGCTGTGTGACTTTGGACATCACTTACCTCCTAGGTGCCTCATTTGCCTCATCTGTAAAATGGGGATTAAGACTGTGAGCCCCACGTGGGACAACCTGATTACCCTGTATCCTCCCCAGTGCTTAGAACAGTGCTCGGCACAAAGTAAGCACTTAACAAATACCAACATTATTATTATTCATTAATACGGTATTTGTACTATGATACTATGACATGGTGGAAAGAGGATGTGTCTCAGAGGACCTGTATTCTAATCCAGCTCTTCCAGATAATAACAGTAATAATAATGATGATAATAACTGTGGTATTTGTTAAGTCCTTACTATGTAATAATAATAATACTAATGATCGTATTTGTTAAGCGCTTACTACATGCAAAGCACTGTGCCAAACACTGTATTAAGCACTGGAGTGGAAACAAGTAAATCAGGTTGGACAGTCTGCCATCTTACCTGGTCCTCACAGTTTTGATACCTGTTTTATAGATGGGGGAACTGAGGCCCAGAGAAGTGAAATAACTTGTCCAAGGTCACACAGCAAACATGTGGTGGAATCAGGATTAGAACCCAGGTCCTTGGGCTCTGTCCCCTAGGCCATGCTGTGTTTGCTGTGTGACCTTGGGAAAGTCATTTGCCTTCCCTGGGCTTCAGTTTCCTCAAATGTAAAATGGCAAATCAGCACCCATTCTCACTCCTCCTTAAACTATGAGCTCTGAGCTCTATTTTGGGGACCAGGGACTGTGATTAATCAGGGAATCTGATTAATTTGTATCTACTCCAGCATTAAAACAGTGTTTGATAACTAGTAAGAGCTTAACAAATGCCATAATAAATGAATAATAAAAATAATTCTTATTATTTTGGAAAATAACAGACCTGAAAGCTGTGTGTACCTTCTGCTCCCTAGGCCACAATATACCAATTAGGATCTGAGTAAAACTTACTCCCATTTCTTATCCTTCGCATATTTATAAAATTTCAAAATATTATATTTAACAATTTGAAATTTAAATATCTGTATAGAGCACATTTTTTGATAAAAATGCCTTCCTAATGCTAAATACAAAAATTATATACTACAAGAACTTTATCATCATAAAGGTACGTATATGTAATAGTATGTCCTAGTGGAAAGAGACCAGGTCTAGGAACTGGAGGACCTGAATTCTAATCCCTGCCCTGTCGTTTGTCTGCTAGGTGACTTTGAGCAACTCACTTAACTTCTCTGTGACTCAGTTTCCCCTCCTGCAAAGTGGGGATTTAATACCTGTTTTCCCTCCTGCTCAGATCTGAGCCCCAGGTGGGACCCTGGTTCTGCCTCTTGCTTGTTGCGTGACTTTTGGCAAGTTGCTTCACTTCTCTGTGCCTCAGTTTCCTCTCTGTAAAATGGGGATAGAATACTTGTTCAAATTAGATTGTGAGACGTGCACAGAGAAGTGAAGTGACATGCCCAAAGTCACACAGCTGACAATTGGTGGAGCCAGGATTAGAACCCATGACTTCTGACTCCCAAGCCCGGGCTCTTTCCACTGAGCCATGCTGCCTCGTTAAATAATAATGGTGGTGTTTGTTAAGTGCTTACTATGTACCAAGCACTGTTCTAAGCGCTGGGGTAGATACAAGGTAATCAGGTTGTCCCACATGGGGCTCACAGTCTTAATCCCTATTTTATAGATGAGGTAACTGAGGCACAGGGAAGTTAAGTGACTTGTCCAAAGTCACACAGCGGACAAGTGGCGGAGGCAGGATAAATACTGAAAAAATAAAGGGGCAGGGACTTCCTGGCCAAGGGGGAGGGGACAGAAAAATGGTTGCTGTTGAAAAGCAGGAACCTGAAATATAACATACCATCCGCCTGTGTGGCTGGAAAAAGGGGAAAAACACTTATTTGTTAGCTCTCAGGGATTCTGGGAAACAACTGCAAGACAATACAAAACTGCACCAAAATGTGGCGGTGGACTAATTGCAAAATGAATTGGAAAACTCCGGATTAAATTTCCCTTAGAAAAACAACTGGAGAATAATTGAGTGAATCCGCGCCCGAAGCCAAATATGCTTTGGGCTTGGAGGGTCCCCAGAAGCCGGAGGAATAATTTGAACCATTTGTCAAGAATCTGCACTGTCACCATCTTGGCCATCTCTGCAATAATGATGTGTGGAATGATGGGAACACGACGCTCTCAGAGGCTTCCTGGAGTCTGACAGGGAGAAATTGATACAATTATAAAAACCCTGCTCTAACGCAGACTCGATGTGTTTTCCATTACTTTGTGTCTGACGCATATATATTATGCACACACATACACACACACACAGAATAAGGGGACTAACACGGAGCTATTTCAAAAATTATCAGTCAGATCTGGACAAACTATAAACTAACCAACCTTAATGAGGAGCATTCGAAACATAGCAGCCACCGTGAGATAAAAACACACCAAATGGATTCTATCCCCAGCACAGGTCCAATCAATCAATCAATCAATCGTATTTATTGAGCGCTTACTGTGTGCAGAGCACTGTACTAAGTGCTTGGGAAGTACAAGTTGGCAACATATAGAGACAGTCCCTACCCAGCAGTGGGCTCAGAGAATATTTGGAATAAATAACAGTGTGATGTTTTTCTCAGCAGCCAGGTCTGACTTGGAGAGCACAGGTCTTGGAGTTAGGAGACGGACCTGGGCGTTTAATCCCAGCTGTGCTACTAGTCTTCTGCTGTGTGATCTTGGATGAGTCACAAAACGTCTCTGTGCCTCCATTTCTTCACCTTCAAAATGGGGCTAGTGTACCTGTTCTCCCTTCTCCTTAGACTGAAGGACAGAAAGGTTGTTAAATCTACTTATATTATATCTGCCCCAGTGCTAGCCTCAGAATAAGCACTTAACAAGTACCTCAATCGTTCCATGGTATTTACTGAGCGCTTATTATGTGCACAGCACTGTATTGAACCTTTGAGAGAGTACAGCATTTATTCTGATTACTTGACACCTGTCCACATGTTTTGTTTTGTCGTCTGTCTCCCCCTTCTAGACTGTGAGCCCGTTACTGGGTAGGGACCGTCTCCATATGTCACTGACTTGTACTTCCCAAGTGCTTAGTACAGTGCTCTGCACACAGTAAGCACTCAATAAATATGATTGAATGAATGAATGAATACAGCAGAGTAGTCAGAAACATCCAGCGACTAGAGAAGATCTTACCATCTAGGGAAGGAGTTTACCACCATTATTATTATTACTATTTTCATCATTAATGAACACCTCCCTTATGAGTTAAGATGTATCTTTCCACATCCCAATGGTTGCTGCAATAACCAATTCCAGAACCTTTGTCCATTTCTAGACTGTGAGCCCATTGTCGGGTAGGGACCGTCTGTATATATTGCCGACTTATACTTCCCAAGCGCTTAGTACAGTGCTCTGAACACAGTAAGCACTCAATAAATATGATTGAATGAATGAACACAGTCATCTTGACTTCTTCAATTTTAATAATCTGCCTCTTTAGTATCACTACTAAAATTTGCCCCCCCCCCATTACTGACTTCTCATTCATTGATTGATCTAAACTCTTCTTGAACTCATATTTTTTACCCCCAGGATTTTCTGTGATAAATATACGATTTTTTTTTTAATTCTATGGGTGTGTGTGGCTTAACCTTGTTTACGCTTGTCATCAGATCAGTACATTTTTGTTTTCCACTCCAAGGCATTCTTTTTATTTTTATCACGGTCCTTGTTATGACTGTTAATGTGGCTATTATTATTACTGTATTTGCTCAGTTGAAATAGCACTTGCCTGGGAGTCAGAGGTCTTGGGTTCTAATCCTAGCTCCACAATTTGTGTGCTGTGTGGCCTTGGGCAAGTTACTTCACTTCTCTGGGCCTCAGTTACCTCATCTGTAAAATTGGGATTAAGACTGTGAGCCCCATGTGGGACACCTGATTACCTTGTACAACCCCAGCACTTAGAACAGTGCTTGGCACATAGTAAGCACTTAACAAAAAGCCATAATTAATAATATTGACAAGATCAAAAAGAATAATAATAGTATTTGCTATGTATTTATTTTGTGCTAAGCACTGAACTAGGTAATGGGGTAGAAACAAGATCATAAGGTCCCACATGAGGCTTACGTTGTAAATTGGAGGAAGAACAATTATTGAATCCCCATTTTATAGCTGAGGGAACTGAAGCACTGTACTAAGCGCTTGGGTAGTACAAGTTGGCAACATGTAGAGACGGTCCCTACCCAACAGTGGGCTCAAAGGGTAATGCTAAGGTGTGTCTGCACATTTTGGGGGGGACCTTCAGTCAGAAATCTGCCTAGGCCTTGGAAAGATGGCATCATTTGTTCAGCTCGTATGACCTGTTTTGGGGAAGAAATTCAATCTAATTATCCGTCGGAATTCTCCGCCCCTTCCCCTTTGCCATCATCGGATGATGGGATTATCTCTTCTTCTTGTAGCCTTAATGTTCTTTCTCCTTTGAGCTCCTAACTGCTCCGATCCCATCGTCCTTATGAAGTTATTTGTTAAGCACTTACTATTCATTCATTCATCCAGTCGTATTTACTGAGCGCTTACTGTGTGCAGAGCACTGTACTAAGCGCTTGGGAAGTACAAGTTGGCAACATATAGAGACGGTCCCTACCCAACAGCGGGCTCACAGTCTAGAAGGGGGAGACAGACAACAAAACAAAATAAAACATGTGGTCAGGTGTCAAGTCTTCAGAATAAATAGAAGTAAAGCTAGAAGCACATCATTGACAAAATAAATAGTAAATAGGTACAAGTCAAATAAATAGAGTAATAAATATCTGTACAAACATATATACAGGTGCTGTGGGGAGGGGAAGGAAGTGGGGGGGGGGGGATGGGGCCCACTGTTGGGTAGGGATTGTCTCTATATGTTGCCAACTTGTACTTCCCAAGCGCTTAGTACAGTTCCCTGCACACAGTAAGCGCTCAATAAATACAATTGATTGATTGATTGAGAGGAAAAATGGGGCTCAATCTGGGAAGGCCTCCTGTATTAAACACTCTTCGAAGTGCTGGGGCAGATAGAAGCTAATCAGGATGGACACAGTCCCTGTCCCATAAGGGACTCACGGTCTTAATCCCCAATTTACAGATGAGGTAACTGAGGCATAGAGAAGTTAAAGGTCACTCAGCCGATAAGAGGTGGAGCTGGGATTAGAATCCACGTCATTCATTCATTCAATCATATTTATTGAGCGCTTACTGTGTGCAGAGCACTGTACTAAGTGCTTGGGAAGCACAAGTCGGCAACATATAGAGACGGTCCCTACCCAACAGCGGGCTCACAGTCTGGAAGGGGGAGACAGACAACGAAACAAAACATATTAACAAAATAAAGACTGTGAGCCCACTGTTGGGTAGGAACTGTCTCTATCTGTTGCCAACTTGTATGTACCAAGTCCTTAGTACAGTGCTCTGCACACAGTAAGCGCTCAATAAATACAATAGATTGATTGATAGTAAATATGTACGAGTAAAATAATCAGTCAGTACAAACATATATCCAGGTGCTGTGGGGAGGGGAAGGAGGTAGGGCCGGGGGGATGGGGACGGGGAGAGGAAGGAGGGGGCTCAGTCTGGGAAGGCCTCCTGGAGGAGGTGAGCTCTCCTTCTGTCTCCTTGGCCTGTGCATTATCCATTAGGCCATACTGCTTCCCCTTATGTTCTCTGTATTCTTTACTATCCCTGCTGCTATTAAATCCTGTCCCTGTCCCCTAATTCTACCTCTCAGTTGAGAAGCAGCAGTCCTGGGAGTAGGAAGGCCTTGAGTTCTAATCCTGTCTCCGCCACTTGTCTGCTCTGTGACCTTCCGCAAGTGGCTTAACTTGAGCAAGTCACTTCACTTCTCTGTGCCTCAGTTACCTCATCTGTAAAATGGGGATTAAGACTGTGAGGCCCAAGTGGGACAACCTGATCACCTTGTAACCTCCCCAGTGCTTAGAACAGTGCTTTGCACATAGTAAGCACTTAATAAATGCCATCATTATTATTATTATTTTCTGGGCCTCAGTTTCCCTATCTGTAAAATGGAGATTAAGACTGTGAGCCCCATGTGGGACAGGGACTGTGTCCAACCCAATTAACTTGTATCTACCCCAGCGCTTAGTATAGTGTCTGGCACACAGTAAGCACTTAACAAGCACCAGCATTATTAATCAATCAATCAATCAATCGTATTTATTGAGCGCTTACTATGTGCAGAGCACTGTACTAAGCGCTTGGGAAGTACAAGTTGGCAACATATAGAGACAGTCCCTACCCAACAGTGGGCTCACAGTCTAGAAGGGGGAGACAGAACAAAACCAAATATACTAACAAAATAAAATAAATAGATATGTGCAAGTAAAATAAATAAATAAATAAACTGAGTAATAAATATGTACAAACATATATACCGATGTACAGGTGCTGTGGGGAAGGGAAGGAGGTGAGATGGGGGGATGGAGAGGGGGACGAGGGGGAGAGGAAGGACGGGGCTCAGTCTGGGTATTAGTAGAGAAGCAGTGTGGTTCAATGGAAAGAGCCCAGGCTTGGGAGTCAGAGGTCATGGGTTCTAATCCCGGCTCTGCCACTCAGCGGCTGTGTGACTTTGGGCAAGTCACTTCACTTCTCTGTGCCTCAGTGACCTCATCTGTAAAATGGGGACGAAGACTGTGAGCCCCACGAGGGACAACCTGATCACCTTGTATCCCTTCAGCGCTTAGAACAGTGTTTGGCACATAGTAAGTGCTTAATAAATACCAGTATTATTATTATTATTATCATTAGCTGTCCATCTTCCCGCTCTTTCTAGTAACCCCTACACATACAGATTCCAGTGCTTAGAATCTCTTCTCCCTCAGCATCTGACTGGACTTGTCTCAGTCAATTTCTCTGTCTTTGCTCTTCATTTTATCGGGCATCAGCTAGCAAATTCAACAGTCCCGTGATATACTTCGTTTGCAAAATGAAAGCACAAACTCAGCCAAGGGCTCAGAAAACAGAAGACTTTAAACCTAAACACATTTAAATGGGAGGAAATGGAAACTGAGAAAAGGCCCCGATTTCTGCCTCCTCCCTTTTTAGGCACACCATTCTCCATGCACCATTCTTCAGTTCTTCTGGAACATCAATCAATCAATCAATCAATTAATCAATCGTATTTATTGAGCGCTTACTGTGTGCAGAGCACTGTACTAAGCGCTTGGGAAGTACAAGTTGGCAACATATAGAGACAGTCCCTACCCAACAGTGGGCTCACAGTCTAAAAGGGGGAGACAGAGAACAAAACCAAACATACTAACAAAATAAAATAAATAGAATAGGTATGTACAAGTAAAATAAATCAATCAATAAATAGAGTAATGAATATGTACAAACATATATACATATATACAGGTGCTGTGGGGAAGGGAAGGAGGTAAGATGGGGGGGATGGAGAGGGGGATGAGGGGGAAGAAAATTCCGGATCATTAATACAACCATTACTCAGTTTAGTAGCTTAGTCATAAAAAATGGGAAAATATAAATAACCTTTCATTTTGTTAATAATAATAATAATGTTGGCATTTGTTAAGCGCTTACTATGTGCAAAGCACTGTTCTAAGCGCTTGGGGGATACAAAGTGATCAGGTTGTCCCACGTGGGGCTCACAGTCTTAATCCCCATTTTACAGATGAGGTAACTGAGGCTCAGAGAAGTTAAGTGACTTGCCCAAGGTTACACAGCAGACATGTGACGGAGCCGGGATTCGAACCCATGACCTCTGACTCCAAAGCCCGGGCTCTTTCCACTGAGCCACGCTGCTTCCCACATTTTGTTCATAAAAGCATGTCTATTCCGTGGAACACAAATTAGTAATAATAATAATGATGGCATTTGTTAAGCTCTTACTATGTGCAAAGCACTGTACTAAGCCCTGGAGAAGATACAAAGTGATCGTGTTGTCCCACGGGGGGCTCACAGTCTTAATCTCTATTTTACAGATGAGGTAACTGAGGCCTAGAGAAGTGAAGTGACCTGCCCAATGTCACACAGCTGACAAGTGGCGGAGCTGGATTTGAACCCATGACCTCTGACTCCCAAGCTGGTATTCTTTCCATTGAGCCATGCTGTTTCTCTGAATGTTCTCCAAATTGAATGTTGTCACACTTTTACTGGTTACTGAAATGAACTGTAGCTTTGCCACATAATAATAATAATAATAATAATAATAATAATAATAATAATAGCATTTATTAAGCACTTACTATGTGCAAAGCACTGTTCTAAGCGCTGGGGAGGTTAGAAGGTGATCAGGTTGTCCCACGGAGGGCTCACAGTCTTAATCCCCATTTTACAGATGAGGGAACTGAGGCCCAGAGAAGTGAAGTGACTTGCCCAAAGTCACACAGCTGGCAATTGGCAGAGCCGGGATTTGAACCCATGACCTCTGACTCCAGAACCCGTGCTCTTTCCTCTGAGCAATGTCAACATCACATTGGGTAAACTGTCCCTTATGACCAATGTTTCTGACTTGATGATCTAGAGATTCAGGAAAAAATAACACCAGGCTCTGATACGGCACAATAGAGTGACCTTGGGGCTAGAACATGGGACTGGAAGTCGGAAGGATCTGAGTTCTAATTCCGGCTCCACCCCCGTCTGCTGTGTGACCTTGGAAAAGTCCCTTAACCTCTCTGGGCCTCAATTAACTCATCTGTAAAATGGGGATGAAGACTGTGAGCCCCACGTGGGACAGGGGATCTGTACAAGCCAATTTTCTTGCATTCACCCGGGCACTTAGCACAGTTCCGGGAACGTAGTAAGTGCTCAACAAATAACACAATTATCATTACTATCATTACCTCAATTCTATAGGTCAGAGTTTGCAAATCCTGCTATTTCAAGTTCCTAACCGAGGCGATAATCACAAACTCTAGACTGTGTATACCAACAGTATCTACCAACTCTACTGTGCTATATTCTCCCAAGTGCTTAATACAGTGCCCTTTATGTAGTAAAATCTAATTTCCGTGAATACAGGGATCATGTCTACTATCTCTTTTCTATTCATTCATTCATTCAATCATATTTATTGAGCGCTTACTGTGTGCAGAGCACTGCACTAAGCACTTGGGAAGTTCAAGTTGGCAACATATAGAGATGGTCCCTACCCAACAGTGGGCTCACAGTCTAGAAGGGGGAGACAGACAACAAAACAAAACATGTTAACAAAATAAAATAAATAGAATAAATATCATCATCATCATCATCAATCGTATTTATTGAGCGCTTACTATGTGCAGAGCACTGTACTAAGCGCTTGGGAAGTACAAATTGGCAACATCTAGAGACAGTCCCTACCCAACAGTGGGCTCACAGTCTAAAAGGGGGAGACAGAGAACAAAACCAAACGTACTAACAAAATAAAAT